>NC_060276.1:51758253-52058253 GCF_021613505.1 Equus quagga
GAAATTTTAAATACACATTCTTTCTTCTTATCTATACATATATATCATTTTTTCTTTCTTTCTTCTATCATTCTATTTTTATTTGCATTCATTGTTAGTAATGAAAAGTCTGCAAATTTTCTTTTGTCCTCAGGATTGTAATACCCAATTTTTCTCTGAATGCTCTAAATATTGCAGCTATTTGATTATGATGTTCCACATGGTTGATTTCTTTGTGTTTAATAATTTGTCGTTTGTTGACCATTTTGGGTTTGAGCATTTATAGCTTTCAAAATAGCTATAAGACAGCTATTATTTCTTCAAATATTTTTTTCTCTCTGGCCCACCTCCTGTGATTCAACTGAATGTATGTTCTATCAATCTTTTTATCTCACATCTGTTGAAAATTTGTTAATTTTTTTCTACCATTTACCTGTGCTTCTGTTTGGATATTTTTATTGCTATTTTTTGCCTTTAGTGCCTTTTTTTCACTTAAAGTCTAAACATTTGTTTAAGCTCATGTTATCATTTTTTCTTCATAGTATTCTACTGTCTAGTTTGGTATATATATACATTCTTTTAAGAATTACTTTTAGGCTTTGCTAGAGCATGTTTACAATAGCCTTTAATCAAAGGTTATTTTAGCTCTACAACTAAGGTATGACACTTCTTCGGTTTCTATGGAATTTCCCAAAGTCTTTAGTGAAGTTTCTTCACATTAGCTGTTTGGAAAATGACTGTTTCCTCTCCCTCTGTTTGCTGTGGGAAAAGCTCAACTTACAGTTCCCCAGTAAATTTTCTTTTCCTCATACTTGTTTTGCTCATCCAAGTGGAATTTCACCCACTTCATGTGCAAGCTAGTATTCAGCCAAAACTCAAGTATACCTGTAAAAATTTGGGCAATTATTTCTCTTCGTAATTCCCATCATCGCTGAAAATGGCAACCTATCTTCCTCTGAATCTCTGCTTATTTAACTCAGCAAGAGCACTTTGCACTATTTGGCTTCTTCGACCTGAACCACTATTTCAAATTGCCTTCAGGAGAATAGCTGTTAGCAGAAAGAATAACTGGAAGCTTAACTTCTGGATTGTATTGTGATTTTTCTTGTTTTAATCAAATATAATTATATTTGAAGTTTTAAGCACTTTTATGAACAATGAGGAGTTCAGCTTTCTAAGCCATAGACTGGATTACTGTTTGTGTAATCATCAGGCAGTAGAATAAAATATTAAGAATATAATTCCCATTTCCTGATGATTTGCAGTAATTTAGTGCTATATAGATGACTGTTATACACAAGAAGCCCTATATTCTGTGTTAGACAACAGATTTACATAATTTTAACTAATATAATGTGTACATGTCATTCCATGATATGGATTCATAGTTAATTCTATCTTAACTATCATTACTGATTCTATTTAACTTATTGCTAATTAGCCAATCTGTGTATCACCTCAGGCCTTCTTTAGTAGATCAACTATTTACCCAAGATGTATTCAAGTGAAATTTGAAAAATATACTTTTCTCCATGCAATCTACCAGAAGTGAATCATGAAAAAAATAGAAAATATGAATAGACGTATAACTAAGAACAAGATTGAATCAGTATCAAAAATATTTCAACAAAGAAAAAACCTGGATGAGAGAGCATTGCTGATCAATTCTAAAAAATATTTAAGGAATTAACACCAATCCATATACAAAACTATCTCAAAATAGATCATTCACTTAAATGCAAAACATTGAACTATAAAACTTTTAGAAGAAAACATAAGTGAAATCTTCATTACATTGGATTTGGCAACAAATTTTTTTGGATATGATGCTAAAAACACATGTAGCAAAAGAAACAAATAGACTTTTTTGAAATTAAAAACTGTAGATCAAAGGATACTATCAAGAAAATGAATAGAAAGTCCATAGAAGGGAGAAAATATTTTAAAAATCATTTATCTGATAAAGGATGAATATTCAGAATATATAAAGAACTTCTACAATTCAACAACAAAAATCAAACAACTCAATTCCAAAATGGGCAAAGGACTTGAATAGACTTTTCTTCAAAAATGTATATAAATTGCCAATTAAGTGTATAAAAAGATGCTCAATTTCACTATCTGTTAGGAAATGCAAATGAAAACCACCATGAGACCAATTCACACCTTTTGAGATGAAAATTATCAAAGAAAAGAAACAAAGTGGGAGATGGTAAGGTTGTGGAGAAATTGGAACACTGAAGATTGTTGGTGAGAATGTACAATGGTACGGCCACTGTGGAAAACATTTTGGATGTTTCTTAAAAAGGTAAATATAGAATTACCATATTACCCTGCAATTCTGCATCTAGGTATATACCCAAAAGAATTAAAAAACATGGACTCAAACAGATATTTGTACACCAATGTTCATAGTAGTATTTTTCAGAATAGCCAAAAGAACAGGAGGAAAAAAGACAAAGTGACATTAACAGATGAATGGATAAAAGAAAATGTGGTATATGCATGTAATGGAATATTACTCAGCCTTAAAAAGAATGAATTCTGATACATGCTGCCATATGAATGGACTTTGAAAACATGCTGAGTGAAATGTCAGGTACAGAACAAAAAATATTGTATGATTCCACTTATGTGAGATATTTGAATAGACACATTCATAGAAACACGAAGTAGAATAAAGATTACTAGGGACAAAGGGGAGGGAAAAATGTAGAGTTAGTATTTAATGGGTACAGAGTTTCTGTTTGGGATGATGAGAAAATTCTGGAGATCAATAGTGGTGATGGCTGCACAACAGTGTGAATGAACCTGGGATCACTGAATTGCACATATAAAATGGATAAAATGTTAAATTTTATGTTTCTCAGATTTTACCACAATAAAAAAATAAAACAATAAATAATTTTCTGAAGTCACTAATCCTCCAAATGTGCTAATGAAAAACTTAAATAACTTGTTCACCCTTTATACATGCTTAAATATCCATCTATTACTGTTTTTGTTTTATTTTGTTTCTTTCTTACATTGCTTTGTTATGATATTTTTTGTCCTCTGCCAGTAGATATTTAAGCTGGCCAATGTTCCAGATTTAATTCATTTTTATAGACAGAATTCATTATTCTTTTGAAGATAACTTATGTACATTAGAAATAAATTCATTATAATTATCATTGAGCAATATTATAATATAACTAATTGCATACATATTATGTAGTTGCATTCTTTTAATATGCTTATTTTTATAAGTGTTTTGATTATGATTTTGACTAATACATTTCTACCTTATAAGGATTATATTATTATAAATAAAATTAGCTAAGTATAAATATTTTAAGTCTATTAGAAGTCTATTATGTGTATTAAGTAGACTTTATAAATAAGTGAAAACATTTATGAAGAGAAATGAAACAGAGAAAGTATTGAAAATCCAATAGAGTTTGTGCTCAGAGCTTGTCTTCACTATAAGACAATTGAAGAGAAGTGACTGAAAAAAACCAAGTTATGATGAAAAGTAGAATTAGAAATAATTTTCTGGATAGATGCTAAATGTATACAATTAAACAGATGAATAGTTTTGCATCTTCACAGTTAAAATGAAGGAGACTAAATATTAAAAGTCATATGAAGAACTATTTTCAGAAAGTTGCCAATGAAAGTAGATTGAGATTTGATTATAGTAATTGCAAATATGAAAAATAAACCCCTTACCCTTAACCTGAGCCACACATAAAGTTTTCTACCGGGTACTAGATTAAAATATGAATAAATAATAAACGTACTTCTAGTTTCTAATCTGATAAGTAAAGAACTTAGAAATTGTCATTCTCATTCTCACAAGAAAAAGAAAGCTGAAGTGAAAATTAGCAACTCTTCTTAGATTCATCAGATAAATGACATCACAGGTCAAACAGTTTTCTGGGAAACTGGAGAGTTAAGTGAATCTGGGTAACTGGAGTGGTAGCAGAAGGTATTACTGGAACCAGCAACTGGTAGGAGCATTTTAAACGTAATTAACTAATCGCTGGAGATTGATCAGGGAGTGGCTTAAGAGATGAAAATTACTGGAGGCCAGCCTTAGAAAGAGCTCCACACTTTGATGAATTTTGCCTCCAAGAGTTCCACCAGGTTCTCAGGGTGAAGAGCTAAGAAAATTCCCCTCATGCTTGTTTCAGGGCTTGCAAAATCAGTAATTAACATAAAACCCCAGATCCAGGAAGCTCAGAAAACACCAAGCAAGATAAAGACCAAAAAATCTATACCTAGGCATATCATATTCAAACTACAGAAAATCAAACACAAAGATAAAAACTTGAAAAATTCAGAGGGAGGAAAAGCCCACTTTACCTATGGAGGAACAAAAATAAGAATTACATCAGACTTATCTTTGGGAACCATGTAAGAAGAGAGTGGAGTGAAATATTTAAGACTCTAAAATTAAAAAAAAAAAAAAAAAAAAAAAACTTAGAATCAGACAGAAAATTTATCCTTAAAAAGTAAGAGACAGGGGTGGCCTGGTAGCACAACAGTTAAGTTCCCACGTTCTGCTTCGGCAGCCTGGGGTTCACAGGTTCGGATCCCAGGTATAGACCTATGCACCACTTGTCAAGCCACACTGTGTCAGGCTTCCCATGTATAAAGTAGAGGTAGATGGGCATGGATGTTAGCTCAGGGCCAGTCTTCCTCAGCAAAAAGAGGAGTATTGGTGGCAGATGTTAGCTCAGGGCTAATCTTCCTCAAAAAAAAAGTAAGAGACAGGTTGTTCCTCAAAAAGTTAAACATAGAATTAACATATAAGTCAGCAATCCCACTTCTAGGTATATATCCCCCAAAAGTAAAAGCAAGGATTGAAATAGATGCTTGTACACTAATGTTTATAGCAGCATTATCCACAATAGCCAAAAGATGGAAAACAAGTGTCAATCAATAGATGAATGGATGAACAAATGTGGTATATATATACAATGAAATATTATTCAGCCTTGAAAAGGAATAAGATTCTGATACGTGCTACAAAATCCATGAATCTTGAAAACATCATGTTTAGTGAAATAAACCAGCCACAAAAGACAAATATTCCAAGAATCCACTTATATGAAGAAGTGGATTAGAATAGGCAAATAGTAGAATAGGCAAATTCATAGAGACAAAGTAGAAGAGAGGTTACCAGGGGTTAAGAGTAAGGGGGAATGGGGAGTTATTTCTTAATGGAATACAGAATTTTTATATAGAATACAGAAGAATATTTTTTAATGGGTACAGAAATTCTGTTTGGGATGCAAAATGGTTCTGGAAATAGTGGTGATGGTTACACAACATTGTATATGTACTTCATACTTAATACCACTGGTTTGTATATATAAAAGGTTAAAATGGTACATTTTATGTTATGTATATTTTACCATTATAAAGTTCTTCAGTGAGAAGAAAAGTTATATAGGACAGAAAATCCGAGCTACATAAAGAAAGGAAGAACTTTAGAGAAGGAATAAATGAAGATAATATAAAATATTATATTTGTCCAATTCTTTATTGACCTAAGTAAGAAAAATTTGTTTAAAATAATAATAGCAACAATTTATTGGATGATTATAGCTTGTTTATTAGTGAAATGATAGCAGCAATATTATTAGCAAATGGAGAAAGAATTGAAAATACTCAATCGTAAGATTCTTTCATTTCTTATGAAGTGATATAGTGTTATTTGAAAGTGAACTTAGACTAATTGTCAGTGTATATTGCAAACTCTAAGACAATCACTAAAAAATAAAAAAAGATATAATTGATATGCTAAGAGAGAAGAAATAAAGAAAATCATGTAAAATGTTAAACTGAAACCAGAGAAGGCAGAAAAACGGTGGAGGACAGAAAATAAACAAAGAACAAGGCAACTAACAGAAAGCAGTTACAAATATGTTAGATATTAATCCAACTACATTAATATTAACTTTGTGAATAGTCCAAGTGCACCAACTGAAAAAGACTGAGAGAGTGGATAAAAAAAAGCAAGACCCAATGAAATGTTGTCTGCAAGGAACCCACTTCAAGTACAAAGACACAGATAGATTAAAAGTAATGGCATGGAGAAAGATATTACGTGATAATGCTAATCAAAACAAACATGAAGTAATTACATTAATTTCAGAAAAGTCAGCTTTCCAAACAAAGAAAATTCTCAGGGATAAAAAAAGTCATTAGATAACAAGAAAAGGCTCAATTTTCCATGAAGCCATAATAGTCTTTAATGAGAATGTACATAATAAGAGAACGTCAAAATACATGAGGCAAAAATGGATAGAATTGCAAGGAGACATAAACAAATTCACTATGAGAGTTGGAAACTTCAACATCCCTCTATCAGTAATTGACAGATTTAGCAGTGGGATGCAGTAAAAGCAGTGCATAAAGAGAAATTTATAGTATTTAATGAATATACTAAAAAGAAAAACTACAATCAACAATTTAACCTTTCCCTGTAGGAAGTAGAAAAGACAATATTAAATCCAAAGTAAGTATAAGAAAAGAAATAATTAAAATCAGAGCAGATATCAAGAAAAAAATTGAAAACAGTAAATGAATAGAGAAAGTAAACCAAACCACAAGCTAGTTCTTTGAAAAGATCAATACAATTGATAAAACTCTAGGCAGGCTAACCAAAACAGAAAGAGACAGAAAGAGACAGAGAGAAAGAACAAGAGTCTATGATCACAAATTCACAAATGTGATGACTTGGATGAAATAAACACCAATTCTTTAAAATATACTTTCAAATGAAACTCACATAAGGAGGACTAGCTAATCTGAACTGACCTATATGGCATAAACAATTGAATCAGTAATTAATAACTTTCCAAAAGAGAATGTACCGGGTCCAGATGGTTTCACTTGTGAATTTAGCCTAACATTGAAGGAAGAAATGATACTAATTCTTTAGATTCTCTTCCACAAAATAGAAGCAGCAGGCACATTCCCTAATTCATTCTGTGAAACTACCATTTCTCCAATATTAAAACCAGGTAAAGACATTACAAGAAAGGAAATTTACTGACCAACATCTCTCATGAACCTAGATGCAAAAATCCTCAACAAAAGAGTAAATCCAATGATACATAAAATCAATTACATACTATGATCAAGTGGGATTTATTACAGGTATGAAATGCTGGTTGAATATTTGAAAATCACTGTAATTCATTACTTCAACAGGCTAAAGAAGAAAAAAATATGATATTACAAATATATGCAAAAATCATTTTTAAAAATCCAAAATCTATTCATGATAAAAATGTTTAGCAAACTAGGAATAGTGGGGAATGTCTTCAATTTGATTAAGAACATCTACAAAAGGCATACAGCAAACATTATAATTCATAATGGAAAATTAGATGCTCTCTTCCTAAAGCCAGGAACAAGGCAAATACGTTCCCTCACACCAATCTTATTGAATGTCATAACAGAAATCCCCATTAATGCAACAAAACAAGAAAATAAATCAAAAAATAAATATGGAGAAGGACAAAATAAAACCGTGCTTGTTTAAAAATGACACGATTATGTAAAAACTCCAACAAAAGGGCAATAAAAATAACCCTGGAAGTCATGTGATTATAGCAAGGTTGCAGGTCAATGCACAAAAGTCAATTGCTTTCCTATATACTAGCAGTGAACACTTGGAATTTAAATTTGAAAAGAAAACATCATATGCCTGAGCGTTAAATTAAAATGAAATACTTACGTATAAATCTAACAATATATATACAAACCTATATGAGGAAAAGTACAAAACTACAATGAAAGAAATCAAAGAACTAAATAAATGGAGAATAATGGAGAAATATTCCATGTTTATGGATAGAGAGACTCAATATAGTTAAGATTTTAGTTCTTCCTAACTCAGTCTATAGGTTCAATGCAATCCCAATCAAAATTCTAGCAAGTTATTTTGTGGATAATTATAAACAGATTCTAAACCTTATACGGAAATGTAAAAGACCCAGAATAACTAACATAATACTGAAAGGAAGAATAAAATTGGAGGAGTGACATTACCCACTCTTCAAGACTTACTATAAAACTACAGTGATCAAGACAGTAGATGTTGGAGAAAGGATAGATAAATAGATCAATGGAACAAAATACAATGGAATAAAACAGCCCAGAAACAGATGCACACAAATGTTGCCAGCAAATGGTGCTGGAACAATGGGATCTCAACATGTAAAAAAGAAAGAAAAGAATCTAGAAACAGATGTGACACTTTTCAAAAAAATTAACTCAAAACGGATCATAAACCTACATGTAAATAGAAAACTATAAAACTTCTAAAATATAACATAGGAGAAAACATAAATGACCTTGGTTTTGGTGAAAATGTTTTAAATACAACACCAAAAAGACAATACATGAAAGAAAGAAATAACTTGGACTTTGTTAAAACAAAATCTTCTACTGTGTGAAATAAATTGTTAAGAGACTGAAAAGACAAGCCATAGACTGGGAAAAAATACTTGCAAAACACATATCCAATTAGGGACTTGTATCCAAAATGTACAAAGAACTCTTAAAATTCAGTAATAGGAAAAGAAACATAATTTAAAAAACGGGCAAAAGATTTGAACAATACCTCACCAATGAAAATAAATGGCTTTAAAATAAGCATATGAAAAGATAATCAACATCATATGTCATTAGCGACTTGCAAATGAAAACATCAATACCACTATACATCTGTTAGAATAGCTAAAATCCAAAACGCTGACAACGATACCACCAAATGCTGATGAAGATGGACACCAACAGGAACTCCCATTCATTGCTGGTGGGAGTGCAAAATGGTACAGCCTCTTTGGAATATATTTTGGTAATTTCTTACAAAGCTGAATATAAGTGCACAATATGATCCAGCAATCACACTCTTAAGATAGTTACCCAAATGAATTGAAACTATATCTACACAAAAACTCACACACACATCTTTAGAGCAACTTTTTTCATAATTGCCAAAAATCGGAAGCAGCCAAGATATTGTTTAATAGGTGAATGGATAAAAAAACAAACAAAAACCAATCAACAAACTACCGTGGTGCATCCATACAATGGGATATACTGCTCAGTGATAAAAAGAAATGAGCTATCAAGTCATGACAAGACATGGAGGAACCCTAAATGCATACTCCTAAGTGAAAGAAAACAGTCTAAAAAGCCTACATACAGTATGATTTACACGATATGACTTTCTGGAAAGGGAGAGATGATAGAGATACTAAAAAGATCAGTAGTTGCCAGGGATTCAGAGGTGGGTAAGAAAGAGGGGATGAATAGGTAAAGCATAGGGGATATTAAGGCCAGTGAAGCTATCCTGGATGATACCGTAATGGTGGATACATGTCATTATGCATTTGTCAAAATCGATAGAACTGTACCACACAAAGAGTGACTCCTAATATATAGACTCTAGTTAATAATAATATATAAATAAATATTGGTTCATCAATTGAAACAAATGTACCACACTAATGTCAGATGTCAATAATAGAGGAAACTAGTGGGAGGGGAGGAAGGTTTAAGGAATTTGGACTCTGTACTCTCTGCAGAATTTTTCTATAAACTTAAAACTGCTGTAAAAAACAAAGTCTATTAAATATAAAAAATATAGTTGTAAAAAAATTGACTGATAAAAGCAAAGGTAGAAAAAATTGACTGGCAAAAGCAAAGGTAGACTTTTTGAAAGTCTAGAAATCTCAAAAATTAGCATTTATATAAAACAAATATTTGAAATTTGAATAACGGTACTAATGTCTCCTTTGCAAAGCACAGGTTATTGAGAAAGGCGATGGTCTACTTGCTGGTTTTATTGGGCTAACCAACATATATAGACAGTAAATTCCACAAAGCAATTATTTCATTATATTCCTGTCTTACCTAAAGTGCTTGTCATTGGTAGGAACAATGTAGATTTTCAACATATACTCATGTAACCGAGCTATAATTGATTCACTTGTTACACATTTTCTTTTCAGCAGTAATTTTTTCGGTGAGGCTGGTAATTTTGCAATGCAGGGTCAAGCTCCACCTCCAAAATTTGACACAAGTGGATGATAAAACAACTAGTGGGCAAACGGTGAGTCACTTGAGAATCAAAGATAAATTGGCGTATAATTTAATATGACCATATGTAGGTGAGATGTTTGATCCCCGTTAATTGTGGATAGTTTTCCAGAGGTTGAGAGAGTAGTAGGGCAGATAAACATGGAAAGTCACCTAAAAGATTTGTATAAGGAAGATCCCAGAGAAAGGACAAACGTTAATCAGTCATGCACGACTCTCTGTCATGGTGGATCAATTACGATTTATTTGCATGTGGTTCAGAGGAGACTCAAAGAAAGAACAGTAACAGGATGATTTAAAAGTGATGTTTGTACCCCTGAATTAAGAATCTCAATGAGTCAGGTCTAAAGGCGAAATGAGAGGGATGAATATAAATATGAGAAAGGAGTGTGTGGTGGCGTGTGGACTGGGTTTCATCCAAGCACGAAGGAACCTATGTCAAAGAATTTTGGAAAGTCAAAGAGCACGCTCATAGTATCAGAGAATAAGTCTAAAGGGAGGAAAATGCCTGTATATTTCATTTGTATCCTCGTAATAGCATTTGCCACATTAATTCTCTCAACTTTATTTATATTCACCTATGATGTGAAAAGAAAATGTCTAGATTATCAGAGTATTATGTGAACCAACGACTGGGAGTGATTAGTGGATCATTGGAAGTTTTGGAAGAAGAATAGAGGTGGTGCTAGTGTCATGAGATTGCTCTGAGAAAGACTGCTTCAGGGAGCATTTCTTAAAATATTCCAGGAACAACTTGAACTTGAAGAAGAGGATGTAGTGAATGATTCAGATTTAAGCAATTTCTAAGACAAATGATAAAATAAAGGGTCTATTTTATAACCCTAATATATATCTCCTAGGTTGAATGTCTAGGTTTATATTTATGTATGCATCTAAGCATTTCGGCCCTCTCAGAGCACGCCCCCACATTTTCAAAACACTATCAGATGGATGCCCTTCTCTGCCTATTTTTTATTACTCTACCTCATTTTGTATTGTGGTTAGCAAGAATCATCTTGCAACTCAGTTTTCCTATTCTCTTTTGTCCCTAGTTTAGATCAGGATCAAGAACAAGGATTTCCTTTGCCCGTAGAGCTGAAAATACAACCTGCCTCTCTCGTAAAGCCTTCACTCAAAGATGATACATTTTTCAGCCACCCATCCCATCCCTGCCAAGAGTCAGGAGAAATAACAGGAGATAGGCACCCTTCCTCATTTCCTCATTCTTCTCCCTCTCTCCCTCCCTCTCCCTCTCTCCGCTCTCTTGCCTAAGGTTAGTTAATTGTTTTCGGGCAACTCCCATCTCCCCATCTCCTCCTACAAAGCCCTTGTGTAGCCTGACTAGGAGTAACCTTTTTGTGATTTTTTTTGGGGAGGGAGGGAAAAGTGGAAGGTTGTAGACACTATGACCACAAAGACAAAACCAGAAAACGCTCTGCCAGTTGTTCATTCGTTTATTTACTCATGCTAACATTTTCCTCCTAGTGCTGCTAATGAAGCTGTAAATATTCAGTTGTGTCTAAAGAACAAAGGGCCAAGGAGACCGTTTAGACTACCTCAAGTGCTCTGGGCTCCCTTTGCCTTGTTTCTACTCTGGATAGAAGTAATCTTTCATATGATCCAGTGTGGATCACCAAGGAATGCACCAAAATCTTACAGTAATAAATCAAGTGCATTTGCCTTGTTTTGTCATCTGAGTTTATAGTTCTCTTCGGAAATTCACAAGGAACTAGTAGACCGATAACTTGGGCTTCATCTACAGGTCACCACTTTAACAGAGGTAGTATGGAGGATTGCAGATGGAAGAAATATACATATGGCATAGACAAAGGGTGTTTGCTTAATTTAGAATATGAGTTTATACGAGAAAAGTGTGCATTTAAATGACTATATAACCTGGTTTTTTTCCCCTCAGTCAAATATGTGTAGTTTGCATAAGAATCTCAAAGTAGTCTGTGGCCCAAAGTAAGGTCACAGGTGGTCACTAGCCAGCTTAACAAAATTATAAATATAAATTTATAAATTTACAAATACTAATAATAACATATAAAATACTCTATATTTTAAATTCCATCCAGACAAATGATTCTCACAGATTTGAGTGACAAACAATTTCTAAGGTAAGCATCTTATTATAATATACTTATTTAACAGTTTAAATGCTCATTGCAAATAAAAGTGAGAAGAAACTCAGAAGTGGAGTTTAAAACCTGGCAGGTCTTTTCCTTTGCATTTTCTATACAGTTAGATTTGATGCCCTGAACTCTGCCTAGTATACGTAGCTCATGTTATGTGTTACTTTGTACATGAAAAAAAAGTAAACACATTCAATTATCTAGGGACTTACATAGAAATAATTTTTAAATGAATAATGACAACTCCATTGCAGTGTCCACTTTAAATATTTTGGAATCTTTAAAATAATCTGATCATATATATCTTCCACATACCTCTTGTTTTAGGTTTTGAATGACAATATTGATTTCAAGAGACAGAATAACATTTGGAAGCTTGTCTCATACTTCCGTTTCCCTCTTAATTCACATTTTAACAAGCCATAAGTATGCCATCCATCCGGTACTCTTTGCCTATTCCACTACTTTCATTTCGAAAGCTCTCCAAAATAAAAAATAAATATATAAAATGAATACCAATTAGAATGGCCTACTTGAAAGCTAGCACGTTTTCCTCTTAAATAAATAAAACAGATGCCTAAATATTCATTTATCTCCGCGTTGTTTCAAGCATTTTAAAGTCTTTTGTTGCTGAGCCACAGATTATATTTAACTGTATCTCTGATTTTTTCCAAGACACCTATACACTCACCTCTCGTTTTTAATTATCTTCCAGCTCTTATTATAAATGTTGTTGATTCCACAAGTGGAATTCAGCCAGTGGTGTTCTGGTAAATGTTTAATAACACTATGTGTAAAGAAATTGCATATATACACAAATATATTGATGCATGTTATAAATTTTACTTATTAAAGTGTATGTAGACCCCAATTTACAAACAATAGTAAAATATATAATACTCTGTATTATAATCCATATAGCCAAATGATTCTCACAGAATCCTTTGTTGTGTTGTTGTTGCTAACCTCTTGTATTCATAACCTAACTATGGTTTTATATAACAAAAGAGTGTAGTTCTGATATGAATGTTGGTTGATAGTTTTACTAACATTAGTGGTTAAGATGAGAGTTAAACAAGAAAAATATATGTTGAATATTCACTCATTCATGTATGTCATTGAATGAATTTGTTTCTGCAGTGAATAATAGTTTTCAAATACTTGCAAATATTTCCTGATTTTTATTCTCAATGCAATAGCTATAGACACAACAGAATTTTGAATTTAATGTGCATTTCTTTATCACCTAAGTCTAGAAAATCACCAAAAATTCACTAGGCCTAATTTACAGTGTTTCCAATTTTCATGTTTGTCAGTTTCTTTCCATATTACCACTATGAATGACGTGAAAGTTGCCATATGACATACTGGACATGGAATTAGGAAGAGATATGCAGTAGTACAGCAATATGTAGTATACTTTCAATGCAGATACAATAGATGCAAATGATATCATAGCACTGATAATAAGTAAATGTAGAAAAATAATGTGAAGAGATGAGTTTAGAATAAATCATTGCCTTTTTAAAAAAATTTTATTGAGAGATAATTCATACACCATACAGTTCACTTATTTAAAGTGTACGGTTTAATGATGTTTAGTATATTTACAGGTGTGTGCAACAATAACCACAGTCAATTTTAGAACATTTCATCATTTCAAAAAGTAACCCTGTGCCCTTTAACTATCACCCCACTGAACTCCCACCCTATCAGCCCTAAGCAACCACTATGTTTTGTCTCACTAGATTTCCCTATTTTGAACATTTCATATGAGTGGAAACATGTAATATACGGTCTTTTGTGACGGAGTTCTTTTAAGTAGTGTTATGTTTTCCAAGATTCAACTATGTTGTAGCATGTATCAGGACTTAATTCCCTTTTACAGTTGAAAAATAATCCATTGTATCGATATATTTTGTTTATTCATTCCTCAGTTTGTGGACATTTGTGTTTTTCTCTAGTGTTTGGCTAATATGAATAATTCTGTTAGAAGCACTCATGCGCACGTTTTTGTGTGGACATATGCTTTGATATCTCTTTGGTATATACCCAGAAGTGGAATTGCAGACTTATATAGTATCTATATTTAACAATTTGAGGTACTGTCAGACTGTTTTCCAAAGTAGCTACACCATTTAACATTCCCACTGCAGTATATAAGGGTCCTGATTTATCTTCATCTTTGTCAACACTTCTTATCTGACTCTTTGATTCCGACCATCTTGGTGGATGTGAAGTGATAGCTCATGCGCTGTTGCTTTGCATTTCCCTGATGAATAAATAGTGTCACACGTTTTCAAGTGCTTATTGGTCATTTGTATATTTTTCTTGGAGAAACGTCTATTCAGATAATTTGCCTATTTTAATTGAGTTATTTGTCTTTTTGATATTGATTTGTAAGAGTTTTTATGTATTCTGCATACAAGTCCATTATCAGATATATGATTTACAAATACTTTCTCCAATTCTATGGGTTGTACTCTAACATTTTGAATGGTGTCCTTTGACCAAAAAGAAACATTTTTAATTTAGATGAAATTCAATTTATTTATTTTTTTCCTTTGTTTCTCATGTTTTTAGTGCCATCTAAGAATCCTTTGTCGAATCCAAGGTTATGCAGATTTACCCCTTTGTTTTTTCAAGAAGTTTTATAGTTTTGGCATTTGTATTTAGGTTTTAATCCATTTTGGTTAATTTTTGTACATGGTCTGAGGGAAGGGTGCAACTTTATTCTTTTCCATGTGGCTGTCCAGTTGTTCCAGCATCATCTTTTGAAAAGACTGCCGTTTGCCCATTGAATAGTACTGGCACCTTTATTAAAAACAATTGACTATAGATGCGTGAGTTTATTTGTGGACTCTAAATTTTATTCTATTGATCTACGTGTCAGTCCTTGTGCCGGCACCAGGTAGTCTTGGTTATTGTTGTTTTGTAGTATGTTTTGAAATCAGAAAATATTAGTCCTCCTGCTTTGTTTTTATTTTCCAAGTTTATTTTAGCTACTCTGTGCTCCTTGCAATTCCATGTGAATTTCAGAATCAGCCTGTATAGTTCTATAAATAATTCAGCTGGGATTCTGTTAAAGATTGTGTTGAACCTGACATCACTTTGGGGAGTATTGCTATCTTAACAAAGTTAACTAATCTGATCATGAATATGGAATATTTTCCCAATTATTTAGATTTATTTAATTTATTTAATTTTTTTTAGTTTTTGAAGCATAGGTTTTATACTTCTTTTGTTAAATTTATTCAGAAGTATTTTATTTGATTTGATACTATTGTTAAATAAATTGTTTTCTTAAGTTCATTTTTGGGTTGTTCATTGCTGGTGTATAGAAATACAACTAACTTGTGTGTATTGATCTTGCATCCTGAAACCTAGCTGAATTCATTTATTAGTTCTAATGGTTTTTTATTGAATTCCATAAGATTTTCTATATACAAGATGTTTTCTGTGAATAGAGATAGCTTTATATTCATCTTTCCAACATGGATGCTTATTATTTCTTTTTCTTGTCTCATTTCTCTGGATAGGAATTTCAGTACAATGTTAAATATAACATAGACAAAGTGGACCCCTTTGTCTTCTTCCTGATCTTAGACATAAGGCATCCAGTCTTTCACATTAAGCATGTTAGCTTTGAGGTTTTATGGATATTCTTTATTTGGTTGAGAAAGTTCTCTTGTATGAGTAGTTTCTTTGGTGTTGCTATGATGAAAGGGGTTAGATTTTGTCTGTCTCTGTTGAGATGACAATGTGATTTTTAATTTTTAATTTATTTACATAATTTATTACTCTATTAGTTTGCTAGGGCTGCCCTAATAAAGTACCATAGACTACGTGGTTTACAGTTAATAAGAAAGTAGAAAATGTATTGCCTTACAATTCTGGAGGCTAGATGCCTAAAATCAAGATGTTGGTAAGGTTGAATTCCTTTGAGGGCTGTGAGGGAAGAATCTGATCCAGGCATCTTTCTTCGGTTCACAGATGGCTGTCTTCTCACTCTGTCTCTTGCCTCCATGCAAGTCTCTGTGTTCTTACTGCCACTTTCTTTGTTTTTCATAATAATTGAAATATTATTGAGAAATAAAAAAATATTTATATTTAGGCTGTACAATGTGATTTTTGAAAGTGTACGATGTGATATTTTAGTATATGCATACGTTGTGAAATGATTACCACTATCCAGTTAATCAACATATCCATCAACTCACATAGTTACCTTTTTATGGTGAGAACACTTAATATCTACTCTTTTATCAAATTTCAAGTAGACAATATAGTATTATTAGCTATAGTCAACCTGCTGTACATTAAATCCTCAGAGTTTTTTCATCTTATAACTGAAAGTTTGTACAATTTCACCATCTCCTCATTCCCCCATCCCCAGCCCTTGGCAGCCATCATTCTATGAATTCAACTCTCTGGTTCTATAAGTTTAAGATTTTTAGTTTCAAGATGTAAGTGAGATCACGCAGTATTTGTCTTTCTCTGTCTAGATTATTTGACTTAATGTCTTCCAGTTCATTTACATTGCCACAAATGATAGGATTTATTTCTTTTTTATGTCTGAATAATATTCCATTATATGTATATATGTATATATATATTTTGTTACATCTATATCTCTCTATGTATCATCTATCTATCTGTCTGGCTATCTATCATCTATCTATCTATATAACAACGTATCTATCTATCTACATCACATCTTCTTTATCCAGTTCATCCATCAGTGGATATTTAGGTTGTTTCCATATCCTCACTATTATGAATAATGCTTCAGTGAACACAGGTGCACAGATATCTCTTCAACATGCTGACTTTATTTCCTTTGGATGTATATCTAGAATTGGGATTAATGGATGATGTGGTAGTCCTACCTTCAGTTTTTTGAGGACCCTCCATGCTATTTTCTGTAATGGCTGTATCAATTTGCATTCCCACCAAGAGTGTACAAGAGTTCCTTTTTGTCCATACTTCTGCCAATATTTGTTACTTCTTGTCTTTTTGATAATACGCATCCTAACGGGTGGGAGGTGCTATTGCATCGTGGTTTTGATTTGCATTTCCCTGATGATTAGTGATGTTGAGCACCTTTTCATACACCTGTTGGTCATATATATATATTCTTCGGGGAATGTCTATCCAGCTCTTTTACCCAATTTTTAACTGGGTTATTTGGTTTTTTGCTACTGAGTAATAGGTGTTCCTTATATATTTTGGATATTAACCCCTTATTAGATATGCGATTTGAAAATAATTTCTCCATTCCATAGGCTGCTTTTGCATTTTGTTGTTTCCCTTTCTATGCAGAAGCTTTTTAGTTTGATGTAGTCTCACTTGTTTATTTTTGCTTTTGTTGTCTGTGCTTTTGGTGTCATATCCAAAAATATTGCCAAGACCAATATTAAGGAGATTTTTGCCTATATATTTTTCCTAGGAGTTCTACGGTTTTGGGTCTTACATTTAAGTCCTTAATCTATATTGAGGTAATATTTGTGTATAAGATACGAGTCCAATTTCAATCTTTTGCATGTGGATATGCAGTTTTCCCAGTATCATTCATTCAAGAGGCTTTTTCCCATTGTGTATTCTTATTTCCCTCATCAAAGATTATTTTATCATACACGTGTGGGTTTATTTCAATTCTGCTCCATTAGTCCATGTGTATATTTTTATACCAGTACCATACTGTTTTGATTGTATAGCTTTGTAGCATAGCTTGAAATCAGGAAGTATGATGCCTCTAACTTTGTTCTTCTTTCTCAAGATTGCTTTGGTTATTTAGGGTCTTCTGTGATTCCATATGAATTTTAGTATTGACATTCTATTTCTGTGAGAATTGTCATTGGAATTTTGATAGGAATTGCATTGAATCTTTAGATCGCTTTGGGTTGTATGGACATATTAACAATACTAATTCTTCCAATCTATGAACACTGAATATCTTTACATTTATTTTTATCCTCTTCAATTTCTTTCATCAATGTTTTATAGATTTCAGTATACAGATCTTCCACTTCCTGGGTTAAATTTCTTCCTAAGTAATTTATTCTTTTTGATGCTCATGCGATAGTTTCTTAATTTCTTTTTTTGATGCTTTGTTGGTAATATATAGAAATGCAATTGATTTTTTTATGTTGATTTTTTATCCTGCAACTTTGCTGAATTCATCAATTAGTTCTAACAGCTTTTTGGTGGAATCTTTAGTGTTTTCTCAGTATAAGATTATGTCATCTGCAAAACATAGCTAATTTTACTTCCTCCTTTCCAATTAGGAAGTCTTTTATTCTTTTCTTTTGTAATTTCTCTGGCTAGGCCTTCTGGTATCTGTGTTGAATAGAAGTGATGGAAGTGGGCACCCTTGACTTGTCCCTGATCTTAGAGGAAAAGTTTTCAGCTTTTCACCATTGAGTATGATGTTAGCTGTGGGCTCCTCATATATTACCTTTTCCTTCTATACCTAATTTTTAAAGAGTTTTTATTATCTCTGAATTACCTTTAGGGTCATTTTTTCCTTTTCTTGAAGGATAACTCATGTTTGCAGCCAGTTAGCTCTATTGTCCTCCCCTGTAGAATCTCAGAAGTCTGAAAGCCTTCTTTTAATTTTCCCCATATCTATCCCTTCAGCCAACACTAGTGGCCTTTCAGCTGAGATGGTTGATCGGATCCATGAGTCACACCTGTAATCTCTTTATCAAATGATTGCCCAGCCACACCTTTGGTGTTCTCTTCAGAACATATTTTCTAATTTTTTGCAATATGGATAAGCTGAAAATTTTCCAAATCTTCAAGTTCTGGTTCTTTGTTGCTTAACAATTTGTTATTCAATTTATCTATCTCCTCTCTCATTTTACTATAAGCAGTAAGGAGAAATCATGACATACCATTAACACTTTTCTTAGAATTCTCCTCAGCTAAATATCCAAGTTCCTCACTCATAAGTTCTACCTTCTGCAAAACACTAGAACACAATTCAGCCAAGTTTTTGCCACTTTATAACAAGGGTCACCATTCCTCCAGTGCTCAATAAAACGATTCTAATTTCTATCTGAAGTTTCACCAGAAACACCTTTAACGTCCTTATTTCTATCAACAATCTCTTCATGGCAATCTAGGCTTTTTCTAACACACACCTCAAAACTCTTCCAGCCTCTATCCATGACCCAATTCCAAAACCACTTCTGCATTTTTAGATATGTTATGTCAGCACTTCACTTCTCAGTACCAAAGTATGTATTAATTTGCTTGGCTACCATAAAGAAATACCACAGATCAGGTGACTTAAACAACAGAAGTTTATTTTTTCACAGCTGTGGAGTCTAGTATCCAAAGATCAAGGTGTTGGCAACTTCGTTTTTTTTCTGAGGCCTCTCTCCTTGCCTCGTAGGCAGCTGTCTTTTTGTCCTCTCATGGTCTTTCCTTTCTGTGTTCTCACCCCTAGTATTTCTGTGTCCAAATTTCCTCTGCTTCTAGGGATACCAGTCAGATGGGATTAGGGCCCACTGTAATTGCATGATTCTAACTTAAATATCTCTTTAAAGATTCTATCTCCAAATACAGTCACATCATGAGTTACTAGAGTTCAGGGTCTCAACATGTGAATTGCAGGGAGGCACACCATTCAGCTCATAAACACTCTATTTTTTTTTTGTTGCTATCTTTCTGCTCCCAAATCAGATGAGCTCAATTAAATTATCTTCAAGTTCACTGATTGTTTCTTTTGCCTATTCATATCTGCTGTTGACCATGTCTCGTGAGTTCTTTTCATTTTTGTTACTTTAGTTTTCATCCCCAGAATTTCTATTTGAGTCCTTTCATAATTTCTCTCTCTTTACTGACGTTCTTTACTTGGTGAGACATTAATCTCCTGACTTGCTTTGGTTCTTTGTCCAAGGTTTCCTTTAAATCTTTGAGCATGTTTAAGATAGCTTATTTAAAATGTTTGCTAGTAAGTCCAATATCTGTGCATCCTCAGGTACAGTTTCTGTTATTTTCTCTTTTTATTCTTGTGATTAATCCATATCTTCTTGTTTCTTTGTCTGCTTTACATGTCTTTTTATTGAAAGGTGGAAATTTTGAATATTATGAAGGAGTAGTGATAGAAATAATATCTTCCCCCTTCACCAAGATTTGCTGATGATTCTTTCATCACATCAAATGTACTGTTGCCTCTCTAGTGAATTTTTCATTTTGTTTATTGTATTTTTCAATTCCAGAATTTCTATTTGTTTCTTTTTTTAAAAGAAATGTCTTCATTTGTATTCTCTCTCTTTGATGAGACATTGTCTATACACTTTCCTTTACATCTTTAAGCATATTTTCCTTTCCTTTTTAGAATATATTTATAATAGCTGCCTTGAATTCTCACTCTTCTTAGTTTGACATCTGAACTATCTCAAAGGCAATTTCTGTTGCCTGCTTTTTCTCCTCTGTTTGGGTAATACTTCTTTGTTTCTTCGCATACCTTATGATTTCTTTATTAAAATTCTACATTTTGAGCAATATATTGTAGAAATTCTGGATACTGATTCATCTACCGGTTCCTGGAGGCTTGTTCTTATTTTTGTGTGCTTGTTCATTTGTTTAGTAATTTGACTAAACTTGTTTACTGAAGTTTATTTCCCCACTTTCTGAAGCCTTTACTGTTGTTCCACAGAGGGCACAGCCTTATATGTGTGCACATTCAACCTGGGAGATAGTAGATTTTTTTCAGGGCTCTTTGTGCCTATCTCCTTCCTGATTGCTCTGTTAGCTGCTTCTGTTGATATCATTCCCAGCTGTTAGCCTTTACTATGTAATAGCTAATTGCACTATTGTTTTCAACAATGCCCTGGGGCATAAACAGATTCAGTCTCATCCAATAAGATTTTAGCCCCTTCACAGGGATAGGCTTTGAGGCCAAACTTTGAGACTTATTCTGACCCCAGGAGAGCTCTTCTTAGCTCTCTCTTTCTCTTTTTCTGTTAAACTTCTAGTGGGTGTACAATTTAGCTTGTTGTTCTCATGGAGCTACCAGCCTCCTTTTAATTGATCACTATCCAAATCACCATTGTTTTCTACAATTCCTTTAGGTTTAAACTTCCCAACCCTGTTCCAGATAAAGTCAATGCTCTTAAGCACTGTGTTCTTATGGACTGTCTGTTCCCTGGGCAAAATCTCTGTGTCTCTCCTCCAGAGTTGAGGCAGGGGAGAGTGACATCACCCTCTCAGAGCAGTGCTCTTGCTATATAAGCAGCGCAATGGGTAGTCGTGGTAGCCTTTGGTCTTCTCAGTTTATCTGTCTTAGCATGGAACTTATGCCCTCGGAGGAAGCTCAGCCTGTCGAACCAGGGGTAAATCTTCTGCCACATGAGTCGGGGCTAGATAGATAAAGGAAATCTCAGACTTAAACATTCTTGCCTGGAATAGTGTAATGGAGCTTCTGCCACAGAACTGGAGGGGAATGAAAATTTGGGCAGTTGGACTCTCCCAGGAAGATACTGTAGTATGGGAATTCATTTAATTATAATTTTATATAATTTAATTTATAATAATGTCTATATTTAACAACCAGCTTGAAAAATTTCTGAAATTCTAACCTTCTGTTCTTGCTAACCAGTAAGAGCTATCCCCAGCACAGCACTTAATTCAGCATAAACAAGGTATAAGGGACAATGCATCTGTTATATATAAGCTTCACTGTTCTTCTCTGAGAGGTAAGAAACAACATCAACAAGAATCACAAAATTGTGTTGGAGTTATTAGCCCAAATATATGTATCTGTTATTATAAAGATAATTCTTAATTTCTCATAAAATTCCCCATTTGCACTCCTTCTTTTCAGCAGATACACTTTCACGACAGACACTGATTATGTGAGGTTTGAAAAATTAGACACAACATTGTGAGAATTCCTTCTGATCTTTTTTGAACAACAATTTTCTAAAGTTGATTGAGAAATTCTTTAGTAGACCCTAGAAAGTATATTCAAAAATGTGTTATTCCTAAATGTCTAATGCTTATAAAAACAAGTTCAATTTGAAAATGTAGTAATCATTTGATAGTAATGATCCACTTGAAACTCAAATTCAGGACCTTTCTAGACTAATGTCCTTCTTCAGGTTTTGCATCAGCAAGTTTGAAATTGTGGTCTTAAGAAAAAACACATTTTGTACACTTTATCTTTCTAATAACAAATGTTATTAGATGTTGAAAATGTCTAGCAACATTATAAATGTTCCCTGTCATGTAATAAACAATGAGAAAAAGCTTTGCTAATATAAAACTGCTCATAAGACAGATCATAAAGACAAACTCTTCCTCCTGACTTTGGCAATGAAGAGTTAGTACAAAATCATCACATTGATATCAACACAGGATATCATGGCACCCAGAGGCTTTTGTGACCCAGGGAAGAAGTAATTTCTCTTTTGCTTCATTTGTGTCCAAAATTAGGAATGGGATGAGTGAAGCCCGTTTTTGCTCCATGTGGTGGGTTAAAGTAATTAATCACTGTATAAACAAGAAGGAGACATTTTTCTCCCAAAAGGAGTGACTAGTTATCCATTTTCTTTTGTGCCTAGTGTGGTAGATATTCCAAATGTTAATTACAGCTTAAACGTTTTACATTTCTGATTGACTACTTTCTATGTTTTGCAATTTATTTGAACTGTGGTGGATACGTGCTCTTTATAATTTGCTTGATATTAAATATTTTTCCTCTCTAAATAGTGTGAAAGAAAGTGCATATTAGTAGTAGAAGTAATATTCTGCAATGTTTTATTTTGGCTATAATGCTTATTTTATGCTTAAAGGAAAATATCATTCCTGTAGAAGTCCGAAGGCACTTAATTAGACAAGTGTGCTGAATAGGCTTAAAAATTCCAAGCCACTGAAAAATGCTAAATTGACAGTATGCTGACACTGCAGGTTGGCTAAGTTTTAATTGTTAGATGTGATGAGCTTGTGCAGAAGTGATTCACATGATATCATGATAGTGGCATTCAGTGAGCATACTAATATAAATATAAAATTTTAATACAAATCCGATTTTGGTAAAACGTGCCTTGCTGCATATAACTAGCATCATATTTTTTAAAATAAGCTCAGAAAGGTATAACACAATGGAATATTTATTCATAAAATCTCTTTTAATTTAAAGTGTGCTGAACTATACAAGTATTCTTTGAAGATGCTTCAGTTTTGCTAAGGGTCTTCCTTGAAAAAACTTGTGGTAATCAGTTGTCAGCCACCATCCATTCATCATCACACTAGACAAATTGTGGAACATACTAGCATGTACATTTATCCACATATCAGGCATATAATAGGCGAAGTATATTAAAAGGGTTTTTTTTACTTTTTCCAGGAACATTTATTTGGCTTTTTAAATAATTTTATTTCAGACTAGCATTTGTTCTGCCTATTCTGAAAATTTCACATATTGTAAATCAGATCAGTAGTCACACACATTTACATTTATAGTTCTGGTATAATTTTACATAGTACTCTATAATAATTAACTTACCAGTGAACATACAAGTTTATACTTAAACTGTTTAAGTTGCAGGTGCAGGCTTTATTCTTTAATATATAACTACAATTCTGCTATGTACTTTTTGGATACTTAGTAAGGAATAATTGACTGCAGGAATTGCAAAGAGCTGTTTGTATTGCTGTGTCTATTCAATTGTGAAAGAATTAGATGTGACCAAAAAAGCAAGTCAGTTTGTTTGATTGGTCAAGCTTTTAATAAGAACAGTGGAAAAAAACAAGAGCAGTGGACACATAACTTTCTATAATAATGCATGCTGATTCAATAGAAAGGTAATTAAATCCAGAAATATGAACATAAAATATTTTTATAAGAATCCCTCAATTGCTCATATTTATTTAAGCACTGATAAACTTTTTACTTCTTTCAGAAAGAAACTTTCTCGTAAATTGTCTTAGATTCATTTTTGAATGGCATGCATCCAATTAACCCAAACGTGGACATCAAAAGCCACAAAGAAAAACAACTGTTCCCAATATCATTTACATATTCCTCTGTAAAAAACACATTAATGCATTTCCTTTCCAAACAGAACCGTATTTTACTGTTCAATGACAATGCAATCAGACAAGACATAGAATATAGCAGTACAAATATTGCTAATTTTCTATGGAAAAACACACATACTTAAGCATGTAATAGAAATATGCAGTGATGAGGATGTGACAGATCTATGATAAATGTGCAACAAGAGCAATCATCTTAATTTTCATTGCCTCTTCATGATGATAGGAATGACTCTCTTATTTCACCTCCTAATGTGCTATGCACGCAGAAGGGAATTTTATAATTTTCATCATTTTTGGTGTTCTGGTAGATATTTCCATCTTGTATACCAAACTTAAAACTTGACAATTTCATGTCTTAATTACTATTAAAATTCATTGTACTTTTTCTGTTTTGAGAAGCATATAAGTTCAAGTTTTGGGAGTTTAGAGGGAGTAAATTCCTTGTAACAGACAGAAGATAGTCATAGGTAGGAATAGGCGTTTTTCAACTTAGATCATTGGTCCATATTTGTATTATGATGTCTAAATTTTCCATATGAAAAACAAAAACAAAAACTGAGTTGTTTAAATATCATCAGAGCAGTATATCAGTCAGCGCCATAACAAAATACCACAGGTTGGATGGATTAAACAGAAATTGTTTTTCTCACAGTTCTAGAAAGCGGAAGTCCAAGATCAAGGTTCCAGTAGGGTTGCTGCCTGGTGAGGTCTCTCTTCCTGGCTTGCAGACAGCCACTTTCTCACTATGTCCACACATAGACTTTTCTCTGTGCACGTGCGGAAGGGAACATTCTCTGGTGTTTCTTCCTCCTCTTATAAGGGCATCAGTCCTATCGGATGAAGGCCTCACACTTATGACCTCATTTAACCTTAATTGCCTCCTTAAAGGCCCTATCTCCAAATACAGTTACAGTGAGGGGTATAGCTTCATCATATGCATTTTGGGAGGACAGCATTCAGTCTATAACAGACAGTACCATTGTTAATATGTTATGTCTTCTGAGAGACTCAATTGTAGCTATCCAAAATATGTATTTCAAGCAAAAAAAACCATTTCACAATTTTAAAATCAATTTACAAATCTGAAGCAGATGCTGTACTGTGGAAGTATGAAGAGCTGAATAGATAGACCAGTTTCTCAGCATTAAATACAAGGAAACTACGTAAGAAAGAGGCTATGGCTAATAAAGGAGGACAGAATGCTTAAAGTATCAAGCCTTGTCTCAGTTTTGAGGTTTTTCTATCCTTTGCTGTTTTTGTGTGAGACATTGGTCTGGAATGGCTATGTTGGGATTTGGATCTGAGTTTGAAATGACACATTTTTCTCCCTTTTTTGTTGTTAAAATTAAAGTATACTTAATGTTTGAATATAAGCACCTTCAAATAATTCAGTGCAGTCTTCTTTTAGAGAAATTACAAACAAAATACAAACTATTAGAGCTGGAAACAGGAGCAGCTACATAATTTTTGGAGCTCAGTGCGAAATAAAGTTATGGAACCTTGTACTACTCAGGGTTCTCCAGGGAAACACTCATAACAGTGCATACATATTGCATATATATATATGTGTGCATATATATAAATATAGATATGAAAGAAAGAGAGATTTATTATAAAGAATTGGCTAATGCAATTATGGAGTTTGGCATGTCCCAAGATCTACAGAGTGTGTCAGCAAGCTGGAGACTCAAGAAAGCCAACAGTTTAGTTCCAGTCTGAATCCAAAGGCCTGAGAACCAGGAAGACCAATGGTATAGTTCTAGCTCAAAGGCCAACAGGCTCAGTACCCAGAAAGAGCTGATATTGCAGTTAGAGTCCCAAGGCAGGAAAAAACTCATGTCCCAATTCAAAGTCAAGTGGGAAGAATTCTCTTTTTCACAGGAGTGTCAGTGTTTTTGTTCTATTCAGGCCGTCAACTGAATGGATGAGGCCCACCCACATTAGAGAGGGCAATCTGCTTTGCTCAGTCTAGGGATTTAAATGTTAACCACATCCAAAAATATCCACACAGAAACACCCAGAATAATGTTTAACCAAATATCTAGGCACCCAAATATCTGGCCCTGTTAAGTTGACACGCAAAATTAACTATCACAGTCCTCTTACTAAAAAATCCATAAGAATTTCAAGATAGAAAGGGCATAGCATTAAACTGAGTGTTGAGCTCTTCTGTGACCACACAGGTCACGTGCCCAGGAAGCTGGCTCTGTCTAGGAATGATATCTAGATATGCATTTGGTTTTTATGGATGTTTTAAGGTAATAGGGTCATAAGAGAATTCTTGATGAACAGTACTCCACAACGCCAAGAAATATAAATAAATAAAAGCAAATCTATCCTTCAAAACTTTTCACAACTTTGAAAATGGCACTGTTATTAAGTTACTTAGGTCAAAAATCTTAGAGTCATTCTTTAGTTTTTACCTTTTTCATATACTTTATCTAATATATCTATAAGCTTTGTGGATTTTGTTAAAGATATGCCATGAATTAGTCCAGTTCTTTATATCTTCACTCCAGCAACTTCTTCTAAATTCTAATCTATGTGAGGCCCTTATATTGACCTCCTAACTGGTTGCCCTCTTGCCCTTCATGCTCCAGTAGAACTGATTCTCTTGAGAGCAGTTAAAAAGATTTCTTTCCCTCTCCTCCTTAAAACCTCCCAATGGCTGCTCATTTCATTTAAAATAGAATATAAATTTGTATCATGGCCCCTTATAGGATTTGGCCGTTCTCTAACTCTAAAATCACATCTTGTACCACTCCCTTCCTATTTCTTCATGTTTTAGCTGAAGTTTTCTTCTTTCTTTTCCTTGAACACAAAGTCATCTCTACTATGGAGTCCTTGTATTTGTTGTATTTTTTGCTTATATTGTTTTGTCCTTGAACTTTGGAAGGCATACTTATTCTTGTCATTCAGATTTCAAGTTCAAATGACACCTACTGAGTTATAGCTTTCCTGACCATCCAACTTCATTAAGCATCTTCCATAAGTCTCTAGACCATGATTTACTTTCTTCATTATGATTATTATAATCTAAAGTAACCTTGTTAATTTGTAAAACTTTATCCCTCGTGCTTAGAACAGGACCTGGTATACAACACATGTTCATAAATAGTTTTTATAAGTGGCCAAAAACAAAATTTGAATACGTTTGTTTAGAAGTGTTAGGGAAATATGCAACTCATGGTAGAAAAAAACGGAACTACAATCAATGATGATGGTTGTATTAGTTATAATGCTACTAGGTGCTGAAACAAAACAAAAACATTCTTGCCTATGTTAGTATATGTATCAGTTTGTTTCAATTGAATAGGAACTCTTCCACGTGGACATTCTAGCACTCAGTCCCCTTCCCTCCTGTGGCCTTGACTTTCTATGGATTCACAGAA
The DNA here is from genome assembly GCF_021613505.1 of Equus quagga. Taxonomy (NCBI): domain Eukaryota; kingdom Metazoa; phylum Chordata; class Mammalia; order Perissodactyla; family Equidae; genus Equus; species Equus quagga. The sequence goes on from NC_060276.1 coordinate 51,785,921, forward strand.
TCTTCTACATTCTTGAGGCAGAAAAGGAAAAAGCACAGATGATCAAACTTTGGGGAGATTTTAGGGCAAGGCATAAAAGTAATATATGGCACTTCTGTTCAAATGCTGTTGCCTAGGTCTTAGTGACGTTGCCATACTCACTGTAAGAGAAACTGGAAAACGTGGTCTAGCTGTACACCCAAGAAGAGAAAATGGATTGGGTTAATGGTTGGTCAGTTTCTGGTACAATGTTTGACAATAATAAAGGTTTTCAGATTGAATAAATAAGCTTTGACTATCTTTAAGTTATCTGTTATATGAAAAAAAGTCACTTTTTGGTAATGATGGATAAATGTAAGTTAACATATTTTGCTTATTTAAACAAATGAAAAATTAACATTTACTAACACAATACAAACTTAAAGAACACAATCTTAATAAAAACTTTAATTTACACATTATTCCATGTATATGTCAGGATATTCTTGCATTCTTTGGATCCTTATCTCCAACGGCATAATTTTACATGGTACATACTTTGAATATCAATGGTAATATTTAACATTATATATATATATATATCATTGACTCATCCACCAATAAAAAACCAAAAAGAATAAATCAAAAGGAAAACAAACAAGTCTTCTTTGCTGTCCCCTGGGTTAGAAGAGTGTTGCAAAATCTGAGAAGTTCTACCATTTCATACTTTAGAATATTTGACTTTCAAACTTCTTCAGGTCTCTGAGTAACTGATACCCTATGAATGTTGTTATAAGAAAAAACTCATGAAGCCTGAGGAGTAGTTTTTAGAATTTATCTTTTCGAGTCATCTGAACAATATTTTTATAAAATCAATGAAAATCAATTGGAAAAATCTATTGCAGTAATTTGTGTTTTGCTCTCCTCAATAAGGAACATATTAGCTATTCTTTGCCTCAGGAAATTAAGAATTTTGTACTATCGATTGAAGAGACTAAGGTGAAGGGAGGCAGAAAAAGAAGCTAAAGTTTTATAGGTTCTACACGTAGCAGGATTTGGTGCCTCACTCTCAACCAGGAACCTGGTGAGGTCCTTAGAACTTAAGGTCTTGTAGAAGTCCTTACATGAGATTGATGGCATAGTTTACTAAGGAGTCTTGATAGTAGGATCCAAGGCTACTTGCCATGACAAAGATTCCCGTGCCCAAGTTTGTCACAGTAGTGAATTTAAACAATGAATATATCAATGACAACAAAAGACAAGAAGGTCTTTTCTGAATGTTTTGGATTTCTTTTAAAGATTGGCACCTGAACTAACATCTGTTGCCAATCTTTTTTTTCCTTCTTCTCCCCAAAGCCCCCCAACATATAGTCATATACTCTAGTTGTAGGTCCTCCTGGTTGTGCTATGTGCGACACCATCACAGTATGGCTTGATGAGCACTGCCATGTCCGTGCCCGGGATCTGAACTGATGAAGCTTCGCGCCACTGAAGGGAGCGCTTGAACTTGACCAACTGGCCCATGGGGCCAGCCCCTGAATATTTTGGCTATTAAGTTTATTTTTTATTAAAGTGAAATGCACATAATATAAAAATAGCTGTTTTAAAGTGAATAATTAGGTGGCATTTAGTACATTTACAATTTGTGCAGTACCCACTTCTATCTAGCTCCAAAATTTTGATCATCTCAAAAGGAAACTCTGTACCCAGTAAGCAGTTACTCATGATTCCCCTCTTCTCCCAGCCCCTGGCAATAATCAGTTTACATTTTCCTCTCTTGGATTTACCTATTCTGGATATTTCATATAAATGAAATCTACCTGTGGCCTTTAGTGTCTGGCTTCTTTCACTTAGCCTAATGTTTTTGAGGTTAATCCACACTGTAGCATGTATAAGTACTTCATTCCCTTCAATGGGTGAAGAATATTTCATTGTATGTATATACCAAACCTTTTTATCCATTCACCTGTTGATGAATGTTTGGGCTGTTCTCATCTTTTGGCTACTATAAATAGTGCATCTATGATCATATGTGCACAAGTTTTTATGTGGACATATATTTCAATAATCTTGGATATATACTTAGGAGTGGAATTGCTGTGTCGTATGGTAACCCTATGTCTAACTTTTTAAGAAACTGCTAAACTGCTTTCTATAGCAACTGAACGATTTTACATTCCTACTAGCAATGTATAAAAGTTCCAGTTTCTCCACATCTTCACCAACACTTAATATTTTCCTTTTTTTAAAAGTTATAGCCAGACTAGTGGGTATATGTTGTTTTGATTTGAATTTCTGTTATGACCAGTAATGTTGAGCATCTTTTCATATGCTTATTGGCCATTTGTATTTCCTCTTTGTAGAAATGTCTGTTCAAGACCTTTGCCCATTTCTTACCTGAGTTATCTTTTTGTCATTGGGTTTTAGGAGTTCTTTATGTGTTCTGGCTATTAACCATTGTCAATACATGATTTATATTTGTACATTCACAATTTTGTGCAACTACCACCTCTATCTAGTTCCAAAATTCTTTATCACCCCAAAAGGAAATCTTGTACCCATTAAGCAGTTGATTTTCCCCCATTCTACAGCTTACATTTCACTTTCTTAATAATGTCCATTGAAACATCGAAGTTTTTAATTTTGATGAATGTAACTTCTCCTATTTTTCCTTTTGTACTTATGCTTTTGGGTTCATATCTAAGAATCCATCACCATCACAAAGAAATGAAGATTTACTCATGTTTTGTTCTAAGATTTTTTTGGTTCACACCTTATATTTAGATCTTTGATCCATTATGAGTTAGTTTTAATACGTGATTTAAGGTCCAACATTGTGGTTCCCATGTGGCTATCGAGTTATTCTAGAATCATTTGTTGAAGAGACTATTCTTTCTCCATTGAACTGTCTAGGCACCCTAGTGAAAAATTAATTGGCCATAGGTGTCTGGTTGTGTTTCTGGATTCTCAATTCTATTCTGTTGGTCTATATATCTACCCTTATGATGGTACAACACCATTTGACTAATGTAGCTTTGTAGCAAGTTATGAAACTGGGAAGTATGGTCCTCCAAATTTGTTCTTCATTTTCAAGATAATTTTGGTGATTGTAGGCTTCTTGTAATTCCATATGAATTTGCTAATCAGCTTTCTCATTACTGCATGAAAAAAAGGCCATTAGAATTTTGATAGAGATTGTATCAAATTTGTTGATCATTTTGTGTTGAATTGTCATCTTAACAATATTAATTCTTCCAATCCATAAGCATCAGATGTCATCTTTCCTTTAATTTGGGTTTTTAATTTCTTTCAGCAAAATTTTGTAGTTTTCTGTGTACATGCCCTTTATCTCTTTGGATAAATTTATTTGTAGGTATTTTATTCTTTGGGTGCTATTGTAAATGCAATTATTTTCATAATTTCCTTTTTTTCTTTGCCAGCCTTCCTCTTTTTGCTTGATGGAGATTATTGCTGAGCTAATATCTGTGCCAATCTTCCTCTATTTTATGTGGGATGCTGCTACAGTGTGGTTTGACAAGAGGAGCTGGGTCCACACCTGGGATACGAAACTGTGAACCCCGAGTTGCCAAAGCAGAGCACAGGAACTTAACCACTATTCCACCAGGTGTGCCTCCAGATGTAGGTTTTTTTGTAAGTGCTCTTTGTCATTGAAATAGAGGCCCCTGATAGCTTGTTTTTATTGTTGTAATTCAAGTGCCTGACTTAAGCTTTTGATTGCCAAGGCATCTACTTCAAAAACAGCTATCTTGAATAAACATATTGCCAGCCATACTACTAGATAAAGAGCCAGGCTGTCCTCACTCACCCCTATTCAAGTTTCCTTTGTTTTAGAGATCTCTGGTTGACTTCGATAATTTGATGACTTGTTTTGCCTTTCTCATGCTTTAATTATGTTCTAGTTATGTTTTAAATTCACCAATAAAGAGTGAACCTGTGAAACCCTAGGTCCCCACTCTCAACCCCAATAAAAGCAGAACCCCAGGACTGCACTCTCTCTCTACCCACAACCTCACTGTGTGTCCCCAGGTGTGCCATGTACCCTCCAGGACCTGTAAGTAATAAACCTCATCTTTCAAAGTTTCACGATGGTTATTGTTGAGGGTGTCTTGCAATCATAATAAGAACCACGAGAGCTGGTCCAGTCACAACATTGGTTCCAAATGAGGAGATGTCTGTGGCGAGCTACCTGTGGTTCCAGGTGAGAGCCCCCAGACATTCCTAGCTAATAGCATCACTATCCACAGGCTGAAACCAGCACAAAACAATCATATTGAGGAAGCTCTCCACTATTCAAATTTTTCCAAGTTCTTTTGTCATGAAACGTTGTAGGATTTTTTCAAGTACTGTTCTGTATCAATTAAGATGATCATGTGGGGTTTTTAAAATTTGTTGTATTAATGTCATGTACAAAGTTGACTGATATTCTTACGGTGAAGCACCCTTCCGTTTAAGTGGGATAAATCCTACTTAATCATGGTTTATAATTTTTAAATGTGCTAGTGGATTTGTGGCTGGTATATTATTGAATATTTTTGCATCTATATTCATAATAGATATTGGTCTGTAGTTTTCTTTTCTTATGGTATCTTTGGTATCAGGGTAATACCAGATTCATAGAATGAGTTATCTAGTGTTCTACTTTTTGGAAGAATTTTAGGATTGATTTTAATTGTTCTTTAATCATTTAGTAGAATTCAGTAGTGAAGTCATCTTGTCCAAGACTTATTTTGGAGGATTTTTTTATTACTGATTCAATCCCTTTTCTTATTATAGGTCTACTCAGATTTTATATTTCTTCTTGAGCCAGTTTTGATAATTTGTGTCATTCTAAGAATTTGCCATTTCTTCTAGACTAGCTAACTTGTTGGCATACAATCATTCATAGTGTTCTTTTATAATCCTTTTTATTTCTATAATGTCTGGAGCAATAGCCCTACTTTTGTTTCTTATTTTAGTTATTTGTGTCTTCTTTCTTTCTCTTTGTCAGTCTAATTGAAGGTTTGTTGATTTTGTTGATCTTTTCAAATAACTAACTTATGGTTTGGTTGATTCTATTGTTTTCCTGTTTTCTAATTTATTTCAATTTAATCTTTATTATTTTCTTCATTCTACTTGCTTTGGGTTTATTATGCTCTTTTTCTGTAGTTATTTTAGGTGTTAAGTTACATTATTGGAATTCTTTTTTCCTCTTTTTTTTTGAGGAAGATTGGCCCTGAGCTAACATCTGCTGCCAGTCCTCCTCTTTTTGCTAAGGAAGACTGGCCCTGAGCTAACCAACATCTGTGCCCATCTTCCTCTATTTTCTATGTAGTATGTCTGCCGCAGCATTGCTTGATAAGCAGTGCTAAGTCTGCACCTGGGATCCAAACCAGTGAACCCTGAGCTGCCAAAGCATAGCGTGTGAACTTACCTACTACACCACCAGGCCAGCCCCCTTTCTTCTTTTTTAATGTAGGTATTTACAGATATAAATTTTCCTCTAATCATCAATTTTGCTACATCTCATGAGTTTTGATATGTTGTATTTTTGTTCTTATTCATCATTTTCATTCACAAAAAAGTATTTTTAATTTCCCTTGTGATTTCTTTTGACTCATTGGTTATTTAAGAGTGTTTTTGCATATTTGTGAGTTTTCCAGTTTTCTCTCTGTTATTGGATTTCTGGCTTCATTCCACTGTGGTCAGAGATGATACTTTAAATAATTTCCAGCTTTTTAGATTTATGGATACTTGTTTTGCCAACTAACTGATGGTTTATCTAGGAATATGTCCCATGTACATTTAAGTAGACTATTTGCTGTATCTTGCTGTTTGGGGGTAGAGTTCTAGTTGATTTATAGTGTTGTTCAATTCCTCTATTTCTTTATTGATTGTCTGATTGGATGTTCTCCATTATTGAGTGACATGTTGAAGTCACCAGTTATTCCTATAGAACTGTCTATTCCTTCAATTCTGCCAATGTGGTTTTATTTCCATATTTTGGAGGCTCTGTTTTTTGGTGCATATGTTTTTATAGTTGTTATATCTTCTTGATGAATTGCCACATTTATCAATATATAATGTGCTTCTTTATCTCCTGTAAAAGTTTTTGACTTAAAGTCTCTCTTGCCATATAAAGTATAGCCATCCAAGATTTTTCTTGATTACTATTTGCATGGAATATCTTTTTCCATCTTTTCACTTCCAAATTATTTGTGTTTTTGTATCTAAAGTGAGTGTCTTGTCAACAGCATATAGTTGGATCATTTTTTTAATCCGTTCTGTCAATCTCTACCTTTTGATTGGAGAGTTTATTCCATATGATTTCAGTGAAATTACTGGAAAGGAAGAATTTATTTCTGCCATTTTACTCTTTCTTTTCTGTAAGACTTAAATCTTTTTTGTTCCTCTTTTCCTCCATTATAACCTTGTTTTGTGTTCAACTGATTTTTTGTAGTGTATTGTTTTGAATCCCTCATTTTACTTTGGTATACCTTTTAAATATTTTCTTGGTGATTATCTTGGTGATTGCATTTAATATTCTAAATTTGTAACCACCTAGTTTGAAATGATACAACTTAACTTAAACAGCATACAACACTCTGTTCTTATAGAGCTCCATTTCCCCCTTTATGCTGTCAAAAATTACATCTTTATACATTGTGTGCCTATTTACATATTTTTATTTTTTTTGCATTTGTTTTTTAAATAATTTAGGAAATAAAGAGAAGAATCACAAACCAAAATCAATAATACTGGCTTTACATTTACCTATGCAATTACGTTTATGAATGTTCTTTATGTCTTCATATTACTTTGAGCTACTGTCTAGTGTCCTTTCATTTAAGCCTGAGCACTTCTTTTAACCTTTATTGTAGGACAGCTCTACTAGCAAAAAGCTCTCTCAGCTTTAGTTTATCTGGACATGTCTTGATTTCTTCTTCATATTTAAAGAATAATTTTGCAAAGTAAAGAATTCTTACTTGACAGATTTTTCTTTCTGTGCCTTAAAAATGTCATCCTGTTAAGATAATAGGATAGTCCCCACAGTTTCTGATGAAAAATGTGCTGTTAACCTACTTGAGGATTCTTTGTATGTGCTGATTCACTTCTCTCGTACTGCTTTTAAGATTCTCTCTTTGTCCTTGTGTTCAACAATTTGTTTAGAAGGTGTCTTGGTGTGGTTCCTTTGGATTTATCCTTCTCAGGGTTTGCTCATCTTCTTGAATGTGTAGATTCATACATTTTATCAAATGTGAGAAGATTTTTTCCACTATGTCTTCAAATATTCTCTCTGCTTTCTTATCATTTTCTTTTCCTTCTGCAACTCCCATAAGGTGTGTGTTGGTACACTTGGTAGTGTCTCACAAGTTTCTTGGGCTTTTAAAATTCTTCTTTAGAGGCCATCCTCATGGCTGAGTGGTTAAGTTCTTGCACTCCACTTCAGCGGCCCAGGGTTTTGCTGGTTCAGATCCTGGACACGGACATGGCACTGCTCATCAAGCCATGCTGAGGTGGCATCCCACATAGCACAACCAGAAGGACCTACAACTAGAATATACAACTATTTATTGGGGGGCTTTGGGGAGAAGAAGAAGGAAAAAAGAAAGAAGACTGGCAACAAATGTTAGCTCAGGTGCCAATCTTTAAAAAAATGATTCTTCTTTATTCTGTTTTATTCTTCTTAGACTAGAAAATTTTGCTCAACTTATCTTCAGGTTCACTGATTGTGAACTAATCTAATTTTGAAATCCTCTAGTGAGTTTTTCATTTCTTTTTTCTGGTCCAGAGTATCTGTTTTGTTCCTTTTTATAATTTCTATCTCTTTATTAATACTATTTGCTCATACATTTATCTCATTTCCTTTAGCTATTTGAACTGATTTAAGACAATTGATTTACGGTCTTTATCTAGTAAGTCCAATGTTGCTTCTTTCTCATGAACAGTTTCTGTAATTTCTTTTGTTATTTAGTTGGGCATACTTTCTTGGGTCTTTTTTTTTTTTTGCATGCTTCATTGTTTATCTGTACATTTTGAATATTATAATGAGTTAACTATGGAAATCAATATTTCCCCCTCTTTAGGGGTTGTTTGTGTTGCTTTCTGTATGCTTTAGTATTTGTTCAGTTAGTTTTCTGAATTTTTTTTTTTGTAAAGTCTATATTTTTTGCCATGTATGGTCTCTGAAGTCTTCTATTCATTTGAATGCAAGGGTCTAAAATATTAGGGAGAGGAAGAAAGAGAAAGAGAGAGACAGAGACAGACAGATAAGAAAAAAAGATAGAAAGAAAGAAAGAAAAGAGGAAGGAAAAATACTTTTCCTAGTCTTTGCTAAGGTACCCCTTCAACATGTAGACAAGTCATTTACAACTCTGACTTAACCTTCACCTCCTTCTTGCACTGATCCTAGAGATTTGCCTGAGGTAAAAGCCTAGTGTCCTTACAATTCTTTTCTGAGCACGCATCCTGCTCTAAACATGCATGTGGCTTTCTAAATCTGTGGTACTACATGAATGTTTTTAAATGTCTTAATTTTCCAAGGAAACTTTCTCATCAGGATTTATTCTCAGGCATTTGGCACTCTATTTTATGACTGGGCCATAATATCCTACACTAGGTGGTTGTGTGGTTTTTGTTCATCTTCCAACGATTTAAAGAAATGCTTGGCACTTGTTTCACTGTGAGTGAGCTCTGAAATGGGCTAAACAAAGATAAGCACCTAGCATCTTTTTGTCAGGTAGACCCTAGAGAGGTTAGAACAAACAAACACAATTCTTTGTGAACAAAGTATGTTTTGATCCCTCTGTAGAGACCAGAGGAACCAGGGTCCCATCTTGGGAAGACAGGTCTTCAAGACCACTGCCACTGGGGCAGGGTAATAAAAAGCAAGTAAAAATGCCACAAAGATTTTCTACTATTTTAGCTGACTTTTCTTGATTCAACATTTACTTGGTTGCTGTAAACCTTTGAATGTTTTCCAGTCTTCTAACAAAGTTGGTACTGAAAGTTTCTGCTTAATTTTTAAATGTTTTCTGGAGAAAGAAGGCCTTGGAGCTGCCTTCTTGGCCTTTTGCACTGACATCATCTGTTTCAGATTTTAAAAGGCAGCTTGGACAACTGTTTGGCCCTATGGAAGAGAAGAGAATCTCCAAAGCATGATTATTGCTGAACTTTCTACTAGGAAGCTATGTGGATAATCAGATTATGCGATTTAGAGAAGTTTTTAAAGTATGTTATTTTTCACACCTGAGTCATGTGAAACAAAACTGATACAATCTATAAATACATTTAACATTAATGATTTGGATTTTTTCCTGAATTCCACTATTCCTTGAGACATTCTTTTTTTTTATTGTGGTAACATTGGTTTATAACATTATATAAATTTTGAGTGTATATCATTATATTTCACTTTCTATGTAGATTACATCGTGCTCACCACCCAAAGACTAATTGCATTCCATCACCATACACACGTGCCTAATCACCCCTTTTGCCCTCCTCCCTTCCCCACTGCCCTCTGATAACCCCCAATCCAATCTCTGTCTCTGTGTGTTTGTTTGCTGCTGTTGTTATCTTCTATTTGTGAATGAGATCGTAAAGTATTTGACCTTCTCCCTCTGACTTATTTCACTTAGCACAATACCCTCAAGGTCCATCTATGTTGTCACAAATGGCCAGATTTCACCCTTTATTATGGCTGAGTAGTATTCCATTGTGTAAATACCACATCTTCCTTGTCCATTTGTCCTTTGATGGGCACCTAGGTTTCTTCCAAGTCTTGGCGATTGTGAATAATGCTGCAATGAACATAGGGGTGCATGTATCTTTACACATTTTTGTTTTCATTTTCTTTGGATAACCAGCAGTGGAATAGCTGAATCACATGGTAGTTCTATTCTTAATTTTTTGAGGAATCTCCATTCCGTTTTTCATAGTGGCTACAGTAGTTTGCACTCCCACCAGCAGTTTATGAGAGCTCCCTTTTGTCCACATCCTCTCCAACACTTATTTCCTAGCTTGTTAATTACAGCCATTCTGATGGGTAGGAGGTGATATCTCATTGTAGTTTTGATTTGCATTTCCCTGATAATTAGTGATGCTGAGTATCTTTTCATGTGCCTGTTGGCCATCCGTATATCTTCTTTGGAGAAATGTTGGTTCAGATTTTTTGCCCATGTTTTAATTGGGTTGTTAGTTTTCTTGTTATTAAGATGTATGAATTCTTTTTTTAAAAATTTTTTTTATTTTTTTAATTGCAATAACATTGGGTTATAATATTATATAGGTTTCAGATGTACATCATAATATATTTTGAATTCTGTGTAGATTGCATCATGTTCATCACCCAAAAACTAATTATAGTACATCACCACACATGTGAGCCTAATCACCCATTTTGCCCTCCCCCCCTTCCCCTATGGTAACCACCAATCCAATCTCCATTGCTATGTGTTTGTTTGTCATTGTTTTTATCTTCTTCTTATGAGTGAGGTCATATGGTATTTGACTTTCTTCCTCTGACTAATTTCATTCAGCATAATACCCTCAAGGACCATCCATGTTTTCACAAATAGCCAGATTTCATCATTTCTTATGTCTCAGTAGTATTCCATTGTGTATAAATACCACATCTTCTTTATCCATTCGTCCCTTGATGGGCACCTAGGTTGCTTCCAAGTCTTGGCTGTTGTGTATAAAGCTGCAATGAACATAGGGGTGCACATGTCTTTATGCCTTTGCATTTTCAAGGTCTTTGGATATATACCCAGCAGTGGGATAGCTGGATCATATGGTAGATCTATTCCTAATTTTCTGAGGATACGCCATATTACTTTCCATAGTGGCTGCACCAGTTTGCACTCCCACCAGCAGTGTACAAGGGTTCCCTTCTCTCCACATCCTCTCCAACACTTGTTGTTTCCTGTCTTGTTAATTATAGCCATTCTGACCGGAGTGAGGTGATACCTCATTGTAGTTTTGATTTGCATTTCCCTGATAGCTAATGATGTTGAGCATCTGTTCATATGCCTGTTGGCTATCCGTATATCTTCTTTGGAGAAATCTTTGTTCAGATCTTTTGCCCATATTTTAATTGGGTTGTTGGTTTTGTTGTTGTTGAGCTGTATGAGTTCTTTCTATATTTTGGATATTAACCCCTTATCTGATATATGGTTTGCAAATATCTTCTCCCAGTTGTTAGGTTGTCTTTTCGTTTTGTTGATGGATTCCTTTGCTTTGTAGAAGGCTTTTAGTTTGATGTAGTCCCATTTGTTCATTTTTTCTATTGTTTACCTTGCCCAGACTCAGATATGCTACTTGAAAATATGCTGCTAAGATCGATGTTGAAGAGCATACTGCCTACATTTTCTTCAAAAATTTTCATGTTTTCAGGTCTTACATTCAAGTCTTTAATCTATTTTGAGTTAATTTTTGTGTATGGTGAAAGACAGTGGTCTACTTTCTTTTGCATATGGCTGTCCCTTTTTCCTAAAAACATTTATTGGAGAAATTTTTAAGCAAAGATTGACTCATAAATTACATTTCAAGTAGAAAAATATTAAAATATCTAAATTTACCTTATGGATCTTTCTTTTTCAATATAAGTGTGATATAGACATTTTAGTTGTCCAGAAAGATTTTTTTTTTCATTTAATTGGGTGGTAAAACATAATGAACTAAATATAGTATTTGGAGGTATTAAGATCTGATTTTGGATCCCAGCTCTGCCTCTGGGATCCAAATCATTAGATTTTGGCAAGATACTTAAAATCTCAGAAGATTTGATTCTGCAAAGGGAATAATGTTATTTCCTTCTAATGTCAGTCGAGACTCTCAGAAATAGGAAATTCTCAATTCAAGAGATGTTAACAAAAAGGGATTTCTTTTGTAAAAGTTGTAAAAGTCTAAATTTCAGACGTTTTAACTGTTGATACCATATGTAAATAAAATGCCAATATTCAGCCTTGCTTTCTTCACTTCCTAGCTCAATTTGCCTTAAAATTAGCTGCATTCTCAGGTTCCAGCATTTTTTCTGTTTTTTTACTAATCTGGGATAGCAAGAAAGGGATAGCCCCTTTCTTGATTTTCTTTTTCGAGGTTTATATTAGAGTTCACTCTTGGTGTCATATGTTCTATGGTTTTGGGCAAATGTGTAATCACATTTAACCATCATAATAATATCATACAGAGTTATTTCACTTTCCTGAAAATCCTTTGTGCTCTTCATCCCTTCCCACATCTCAACCCCTGGTAACCACTGATCTTTTTACTGTCTCCAAAATTATGCCTTTTCCAGAATATCATGTAGTTGGAATCAGACAGTGTGTAGCCTTTACAGATTGGCTTCTTTCACTTAGTAATGTACATTTAAGTTTCCTCCATGTATTTCCATGGCCTGATAGCTCATTTCTTTTTGGTGCTAAATAATTTTCTATTATCTGGATGTATCAAAGTATATTTATCCCTTCACCTACTGTATGACATATCGGTTCCTTCCAAGTTTTGGCAGTTAGAAATAAAGCTCCTATAAACATCCCTGTGCAAGTTTTTGTGTGGACATAAGTTTTCAGCCTCTTTGTGTAAATACTAAGGAGCATAATTGCTGGATTGTATGGTGAGAGTATGTTTAGGTTTGTAAGAAACCACCAAACTTTCTTCCATGGTGTCTGTACCATCTTGCATTCCCACCAACAATGAATGAGAGTTTCTATCACTCCATATTGTCACTAGTATTTGGTGTTGGTGTCAGTGTTCCAGATTTTGCCCATTTTAACAGGTGTGTAGTGGTATCCAGTTGTTTTAATTTGCATTTCCCTTATGACATATGATGTGGAGCACATTTTGTAACTATTTTAAGAATATTGGATCAACTTGTGTCACATGGCATCCTTAAACCGATCACTGTGGGCAGGGAGATACAATGCTCTGATTGTCCAGGTCCTGGTAATTACAACCTAAGGAAAATCAATATCCTGTTACTGGAAAAAGGATATATCCATACTAGGCAAAAATAACATATTCTTACTTCTCCATGTAGGATCATGCTAAAAGATCACAAGGTTATCACAAGTCACAAGCCGTAAATGGAATAGGGCAGTACTTGGAATATAGTCAGAATGATCATACAATTTTTCATAAAACTGCTCTCCTTTAATAGTGTAAGGGAGCTCTATTAACAATTATAACTGGCACTAACCAGAATTTAGGCAATCCTACATATAATAAGCAATAATAATTAGTGTTATTATTATTGATATTATATTATTGATGGACTGAATAAAAAGATTGGAATTTAAAGAACATTATTTTTACCTTTTGCCCTCCTCGAAGTATTGTTTTCCAGCATTCTGGGTATCTTTTCTGGAGAGAAAATGGAGAGTAAATTTCCAGTTAACTGGAATAGTGAACTTAAAATTCCAAAGAAGTTTTAAAAGTTATTTGAATTTGGGTCAATCCTTTATAATTTTTTTTATTATTATTATTACCCTTACTTTCCAGTATGATGAACTTCCAATTACAGAGAATTTGAAAAAGTGTACATCCATGGAAGTTTCATCTAAATTCACCAATTGTTAATATTTGGCCTTGTTTGCTTTCTATTTGTGGAAGCTGTGTGTGCATAGTTTTTGCAAATTGCTTACATAATGACATTTTGTCACTAAACATTTTGCAAATATCTACAAAGAACTAGATTATTCTTCAACAAAATGACAACATCAATATCACTCTCGAAAAGTTTAATATAGACACAATAATATAATTGAATTGTATTGATATTCAAATCTCTCAACTTGTCTTTCTAATTTATTTGGAGAGCTGCTTTGCTTAAGCCACTGATCATGCATATATTTCATGGAGTTTTCATGTTTTAATTTTTTGTTTAATCTAGATCAGTAACATCTTTCTTTTTTCTTTCTTTTGCTTTGGGATGGTCTTCCATATAGTCATGATATTTTTTAAGACTCCAGGCTAGCTGTTTATAGAATGTCCTACAATCTGGATTTGTCCAGATGTTTTCTTATGATTATATTTTGTTTAACATATGTGCCACTAATTCCTCAAATGTGAGTTTTGGCTTTTCCAGTGAATGAATTCTTGAAAAACATGCCATTTTCTTGCATTAAGCATGACGATAAGTATGATTATTGTGTAAGATGGTTTCTGACAAATTTCCCCAGTGTAAATATATACTTTCCAACTAAAGTAATCTGTAAGGTATTACTTTGAAATAACATGAAAAATTTGAGGCAGTATGAATACTTAACCAAACTTCCACCCAATCATTTTAGCATCAATTGATGAGTCTTGGCTGAATCAATTATTATAATGATGATCGAAAATTGCTCATTTTATAACTTTATTATTCTTTATGTGTGAACTGGCATTTTTCTTTAAAGAAGAGTTTTCCTTTCTCCCCCCCAAATTTTTTGGATATCTCTATGGACTTATGGGCTTATTTTTAACTTATTATAGTATAGTACTAACCGTTTGGGGATGAAGAAATTGTACAATTTTAGCAGGTGGGAGTGCCTTCAAGTTGACTCCTATGTCCTTTTGTTATGACTCATCAATTTTTGAAAACTTACTTGATTTTTTCTTCACATTGATATTCCAAGCTCACATTGAACTTTTCCTACCTCACACCTAAAGGCAGCTAGTTAATGAACAGGCCCTGATTTCTTTTAGTGAAAATCAGTATTTAGGACCAATATCTGACATTAGATGTCCCTATTTCTACTGAGAAGTCATAGCTTCTTGGCTTTTCTCATTGTCTTAGCCTGTTTGGACTGCAATAACAAAATACCACAGACTGAGTAGCTTATTGTGGGGAACTGGTCTTGGCCACACCAAGATATGTCTCTTTGGCATGAGGATTATTGGGCTGATTGCTTTTGATGAACTGGGACAGGGAAGGAGGCTCTGAGGGGTGGAACTTGCTTGCCCTTGTTAAGAGACATTTACATTGTAAAGGAAATCTCTACCTGTAAAGGTACCTCCCTCTCTACTAGGAAGAAGAAAGGGGATGACCTTCTCTCTAGAAACTCTTAATCAATACCAAAGGCAAGGACTTAAATATGCATAAGAATCTTATTCCTGTCTCTGGTAACCTCCTTTAACTGACTCCCCCACCCCCAACATCCTCCTTTGTCTTTAGCTGGATATGATTTAAGGTGAGGGCTTCAGCCATTTTGGTGAGTTGCTCAGCTTGTCTGACCTCTCCCATGTATACATGTTATAAAGCTTTGTTTAATTTTCTCCTGCTATTCTGTCTCATGTGAATTTAATTCATTCTCCGGCCAGACGAATGCACTTTGGGTAGAGGAAATGTCTTCCTCCCCTACATTATAAACAAAATTTATTGCTCACACTTCTGGAGGCTGGGAAGACCAGAACAAGGTGCCAGCACAGGTACATTTTGGTGAGCACCTTCTTCCTGGTTTAGCTGGCACCTCCTTGCTGTGTCCTCACGTGATGGAAGAGGCTAAGGTTACTCTCTCATGACTTAAGCACCTCTCAAAGGTCCCACCTCCCAATACTATCATCTTTGGGGTTTAATATTTGACAACAGATTGTCACATATTGAAGTATATGGGATACCTTTTCAAGTTCAAAACTGATTCGGCATGAACTAACAAGCCTGACTTATGGCCTATCAAACATACATTATACTTCTGCTTAACAATTAAAGACTGTACTCTCTTAAGATAAGAATGCACACTTCCCCTCCTACACCCTATCAGTAACGCCCTATTGGTAATGCCCTGATTACTCCCTTTCCTGACATCAGGATCATGTTGACCTGCTAATTTGCAACTGAATACCTCTTTGAAAGTTTGATGGAAATGTATCCTGGGTGTGCTTAATGTATGTTCTTTGTTCTAAAATGATATAAGATTGGACTGAAACCTATGCTTCTCCAGAACACCTTCTAAGGTCATACTAGGTTATAATCCTCACTCTGGCTCATAATAAACTCACTCCAATTTTGATTTATAGGTTGGTTATGAATTATTTGCATCAACATATTTCAAAATACAAATTTGGGGGGAACACAAACATTTAGACCATGGTATCAGTAGACAGAAATAATAAGTTATACAAATAACTTCAATTTTAGTCTAACCAATGTCAAACTTTTTGGCCTTGCTGTTCCTCCATTCCATAATTGTATCTCTTTTCTGCCATATAGTGAACACAAGTTCCCCAAAATACCAACATATTTACTCACTTATTCTAGCCTATAATGCATGCCAACTAATTTCTGAATTACTGTGCCGACAAAAATCTACAGGGGAAAAATCTAAATAAAATTGAAGCTTTCTTTGTAGTTCTTTTTCTCTTTGAAATTAGTCACACTGAGAGCACATTATCAGGTGCTTTGCTCAATATTTACTTGAAATAAATTCTTTTTCTATGTTATTATGCTGTCAATTTGTGCATTTGTTTCTGTGTATATTTAATTTTAATTTTTTTCTCATCATGTTGACTTTTTTGAATATCCAAAATATTCATATGATGAAAAATGAACCTATGCAAAGTGTAAACTCTGACATCTCACTTCCATCTCTATCTTTTCCATCCTCTTGCCTCTCACGCACTGTAAGTAACTGATATTAGTTTCTGATTTATCTTTGCTACCTCCATTTGCAAAAACAACTAATCTTTCCCACACACACACACACACACACACACAGAGGCACATGTGTATGTATCTATCTAACTCTATATATATTTTCATATTTATTTCTCTATTTTTCCCACACAAAAGGTAGCATGCTATATATACTCTTTTGTACTTGTTTTTACTTAATAATATATCCTGAAAATGTCTCTATATCCATTTATAGAGATCTTTCTCTTCTTTTATTAGAACTCCTGATTACTGCTTTGTGTAGTTGAACCATTGTTTATTCAGCCATTCTGCTATGGAGGAGCATTTAAGTTGTTTTCAATACTTTGCTATTCAAAACAATGCCACAGTAAATAACCCCTTAAACATTTATTTTTTATGGTCTTGGGTCAAGGATCAAGCTGTGGAAATTGCAGCATGATTAGACAGTCAGGATCAATGCAGAGATTCACCTTTTCAAAAGAATGCATTTACATTTCAAAAGAGGATTGAAGCAGGAGTCAAAGAGCCATTCCATGGCTTGTAAACCCGCAGACATTCTTCTTATTTATTTACATTCCAAATGATAAAAAGGTGGCTTCCTCTCAAGGAAAATTTGTTCACATTGGGAAAAGTAAGTTTCTCTTCCTTTCTGAGGAAGGGAGGGGGGCAGCTCGTGTATAAGCTCACAAATTCACATTTTCAGATTTTACCCTTACAGTACAAACCTTGGTGCATGCAGGATGACATCTGTCTCAATGCATTGCCTCCAAAAAAGGATATGTTGGGGCAAGAGAAACACAGGTACTTACTGCTATAACTTTAAGGAGTCTGGAATGTGCTCCAGTGGCATAGGGATCATTTTGAGTTGAAGACATTTGATAATGAACAGATGTAGGAAGATTCTGTTTTTGAACTTCCCTTATTTTCCTAAAAGCAGAATTTTCCAAAAGAATTCAGGTATCATAAATCTACCTCCCTTTGGGGGAGGTTTCTCATATTCTGTGGGGAGGAGGGGAGATTGATTCATATCATCAAAGACCAAAAGTCAGCACTGGATGAGAAATTGCATGAAACAAACATTGTCACAAAACTATTAAAAATGTTCTCTATAAAACATATATTTGAAAGTGATTACACATTTGTTCAGAGGCAGAATAAAATATGTGGATTATGATTTCATGAAACTAACTGGTGATATACTTGATATGCAGTTTTGTCTATCGGGGAACTGATTTTTTTTCATGAAGTATTTATTTTTTGGCCCATAGGATATGCAGCTTCATTAACCTTATTAATTGTAAGCAACAAAATGAACTCACATTTATTTTTTGTGTTATATCAAGTTACCAACAGGTAAAAAAAAATGTGGCTCACAGAGATCAAGATTATAATACACTTACAATGTGAGTACATGTTTATATTACTTTAATGCACTCATTAACAGAAACATGCATACACCTGTGTACACATACAGTGCTTCTAAATCAAAATTTTGTGGCACATGCACAGATCATTTCTTGAACAAATTTAATGACAATGAAATTTATATCTACTGCTCCATGACTCAACTTTACTCTCTACTCCATTCTTTTTAATTCTCCACTGTTGCCCTGAATCATCAAAGTTCTGTGTTTTAGTCCATAACTTAAAACTTTCTAATCATTTCTCTAATATCCTCATATAAATTTTAATTAACATTTTGTGATTGTTCTTCTGAATTCTGAAATACACTGATAAACTAACTGAATATCATGCAATAATGGCTTAATGGATTTGTATTTTGAAGAATACAGTTATCTTCCAAGAGTTACATTCTAGTGACATAATGTCACAATATAAAGGGGACAGGAGTATAAAATGTTAACTATATAAGGAGAGGTATATTTATATAGAATAATACAAAAAAGAGATACTGCTTAAATTTGCCAAAATATCAAGTATGTGGTTTGGTTCTATTCATTTATTTACTTCATCTGTTTTGGAACTAGAATAATCATATTACTGAGGAATGCCTTTAAAATGATTATCTGGATAGTATTCAGTTACTGGTTTTCTTACTGGAAGGAAGTGACTGTAGTAAATAAGCATTTTAGTCGCCAAGAATTAAGCATCTGACAAGTTTATTAAGCATGATGTGGTCATACAGACTGTCCGTTTAAAGGTTTTGCTTACCATGAAGTGCATTTTGCATTTTCCTTACTATTTTACATCCAATATGATCAAGAAAGCTACCTGTTCGACATAGTGATCTGTTATTAAGTTAGTTTAGGTGAAAAACTCTGTTCATTCATACAAGAGTATAAAAACATATTGCTTTGCATTGTTAATGATATTACAAAAACTGAAATTTATTCCATGGGTTAAAATATCTGCATACATTTTTGTGTATAAAAAGAGTTACGTGCTGGTTATTTTCGTTTCCATTCCACATGTTAAAAGTCTCTGCTGGTACAATCAAAAAACTCTGTGGACAAAGAAGGAAGTATTGATTCTTAGCTCTTTTAACAGGGAGAGAAGAGAGACAGAAAAAGTTCCATTTTAAAAGTGCATTCAATTGAAACTTCAATGATTCAGTGCAAGTGGAAACTCACTTTATTGACTCTACTTATTTATACTTTCCAGAAAAAGAATCATTATTAAGGAGGTCAATATAGCATGTTTTAAATCTATATTCTGTTTGAAACTATGGAAACCCTGATTAACTGATTTGGAAAATGAGTCTTACAATGTGAAATCAAATAGATGAGGGGTTTTAGCTCTCTTTTTTGTTAAATCTCTTGTGGTATAATCATCATTCTGAATTTTATTTTCAATTGAAGAGATGTTTCCAGGACTAATATTTAAAAATTATACTTGACATATCTTTTTGTTTGGTTTTAAACACATGCTACCTCTTGATAAATTATCTCTGCTCACCACATTTCCCTCTCTCCCTACACTAACTCTTGGAAACTTATTCAATTTCTTTTCTGCTGACCTGTTTTGCCATTAAATGTTTTTAGATGCAAAGTAAAACAGAAACACATCTATTTACACAATGCCAGAATAATCAGTTTAAAAGAAAATGTATGAAATTGTTCTCTTTGCCACAAGACATCCATACATTTGTGAATGAAATTTGTCATCAACTTAATATGTTTTGATAAAATAGATTTTTTAAATGTAGATAAGCTGCATGTAGGGGAGGAAGACATTTCCTCTACCCACTGTGGGTTCTTCTGGCTGGAGAACAAATTAAATTCACATGAGTCAGAATAACAGGAGAAAATTAAACAAAGCCTTATAACATGTATACATGGCTGAAGCCCCCACGTTAAATATCATCTTCAGCTAACGACAAAGGAGTATGTTGGGGTGGAGGGGGAGTTGATCATGGGAGATTACCACACAAGTACAGTAAACAAATGCAGATTTAAGCCCTTGCATTTGGCATTGATTAAGAATTTCTAGAGATAAGGTCATCTGCCCTTCTTCCTGGTACAGAGTGGGAGACACCTTTACAGAAGGAGATTTCCTTTACAATGTAAATCTCTCTTAACAAAGGGTAAGTAAATTCTACTTTTCAGTTGCTTTCCTGTCTGCAGTTTATTAAAAGTAACCAGCCCCAAATAATCCTCATGCCAAAGAGACATATCTTGGGATGGCCAATTCCCATCCCCCACACTGCATTTGTTTAAAACAACTGAGTACTTTTTTGGAATGTTTATATCACTGTGATTGGAAAGCCACCATGAGAAATCTTAATCGATTAGTATGATTTTATTTGTATGCCATCTCTCTTCACAAAGAACATCTAGATTTACATCTACGCATAATGTGGAACCATTCACTCTTCATTGTCAACAGTAATCTGAGAGTGGTAGAACAGGGTAAAAGATTAAGCCTGTATTACAGGGCTAGAAATTAGTCTGCATGAGCTAAGGTTCTTCAGAGCCTTGTGATTACTGGAGAGTAAAATCCAGTCTGTTTTAATAGAGTAGAAAAAAGCTGGGTGTAACAGAAATAATTCTTATAAATAAAATCTTAGTAAAATATGTGGAAGAATCCATTAACTTTTACCAGTGGAAAATATAAAGATGAAGAAAAAATTAAGGAGATAAAGTAAAAAATAAGAATTAAAACAGTGCTTTGGAAAAGACAACACATATTGAGAATGAAAAAGGAAATAACTTCTATGGTGGAAAATGTACTGAGGGAAAGCCACACATATTTATTATCTCTTTAAAAGGAATATACCAATGTCAACCAATATACTAATATTCTAAAATGTTGACAGTGCCATTTATCTGTAACAATGTTACCCCTGGGGTAAAGGATAAATCTATTCTGAGATATACACACATACACATTTACATACAAACACAAACACACACACACACACATATGTATTCATTCTATTCATTCCCATTCATTTATTTATTCAATTATTTATTTAGTCAGTATAAACTCATAAATATTATTTTGTGCTTTTGAATGTAATTCCTACTTCACTTAATTTGTTACTCAAATTTTTCCAGTCAGCCATTGGGACCTTTCCCACTGGCTCCTAAATCCCTTTAATTAACCCCAAACTTTGTCATATATGTGTGAGTGTGTGTGTGTGTAGACATATATTTAATCTAGTGTATATATATATATAAAATTCCAGAGTTAGGATAATGCACTGTGGGAGACTCAATTTAACAACCAAATATCTTTATCTTTAAACTAAAATCCCCTCTTCTTGGATTGAAGCTCAAGCCATCATTGATTCATAGAAATAAGAATATGTGAAGAAGGAAAGATCTTGTCACACACAAGAGAAGAAGGTAAGTTCACTTTATTTTATGCTTTAGAGAAGTAAAAGAATGTTTCTATTTCTTTTTACTTAATGACATTTAAAATGTAAAGATTTGTAACTTTTAGATTTACAAAATTATCATGAAGGTAGTACAGAGTGCCTGTATATCCCACATCCAGTTTGCCATATTCTTAGTATCTTATATTAGTATGGCACATTTGTCAAAATTAATAAGCCAATATTGATATATTATTATTAACTGAAGCCCATAGTTTATTCAAATTTTATGTTTTTTCTAATATCTCTTTTTGCTCCAGGATCCCATTCAAGATACTGCATTACATTTAGTCATAATGTCTGATGTGGGGTCGGTGAGCCAAGGAGCCAAAAGAAAGATTTCTTGGACTCTCAAGGTCTGGCAGTAGTGCTCTTTTATTTAGAGAATAGCATGGGGACAGGACCCATGGGCAGTCAGAACTGCTGCTGCTGCATGCTGCTGCTGCATGCTGCTGCTGCTGCTGCTGCATGGGGACAGGACCATGGGCAGTCAGAGCTGCTGCTGCTGCCGGCATGGGGACAGGACCCATGGGCAGTCAGAGCTGCTGCATGGGGACAGGACCCACAGCAGGAGGAGCTGCTGCTGCCAATATGGGTTGAGAGTAGGGCTAAATTTAAGGCAGAGGTATGTGAGTTATCTCTTTACAAGACAAAGGAAAAGATATGTAAAAAGAGTTGTTAAAATGGTATCAGGGCAGGTGGGGTCTTGTTATTGGGTGGTCTTATAACTTTTAGATAAGAATTAAACTGGATTAAGTAAATGGCAGAAGAAACCACCTTAAATATTATCTTCAGCTAAAGACAAAGGAGGATGTTGGTGGGGGGGGAGAGTCAGCTACATGAGGTTACCAGACAAGCACAATAAACAAGACTTAAGTCCTTGCTGTCCCCATTAAGAGTTTCTAGAGATAAGGTCATCCCCGCTTCCTCCTGGTGCAGAGAGGGAGACACCCCGACAGATGGAGACTTCCGGAGACTTCTTTCACAAATGCAAATGTCTCTCATCAAAGGGCAAGCAAATTCCACTCCTCAGAGCCTCCTTCTCATCTGCAGTTTTTAACAGTAACCAGCCTAAAATAATCCTCATCAATGTCTTCGTAGGTTCCTCTGAGCTGTGATGATTTCTCAGGCTTTGTTTTCAATGGCCTTCACTTTTGACAAGAACTGGTGAGGTATTTTGTAGAAAGTCCCTGAGGTATTCACGACCCCCTCAAGGAATGATTATCTATATAAATTATTTAGAATTCTTTTGCATTGAAGGTTTGTGTATTCATTCCCATTTATTTATTCATTTGTTTATTCAATCAGTATGAACTCATAAATATTTATTTTATGCTTTGGATTATAATTCAATCTAGTTCACTTATTTTGTTACTCACATTTTTTCAGCTTTAGCCATTGGGACCTTATTTCATTAGTTCCTAAATCCCTTTAATGTACTTCAAACTTTGTCAATTCTTTAAAAACACTTTCTTTCTTTCTGGTGCTACAAGATGCACAGGCTTATCTTGAGTGTTTCCTGCCCCACCCCTAGAATGAGCCATTTCCTTAAGGATCCATCATGCATTTCATTGGAAAATCATATTAGAAACCAAAATGTGAATACAGGGTGTGTTCCTTGCTACTCAATGAAGCAAGTTTCATTGCTTCTAGGCTCTCTCATCTGACAGAGCAAGGAGATATAGTTGTTAATACTAACCTATGTATTTACACATATCTAGAAATATTTCTATATGTATTCACCTATATCTATATTAAAATAAATATGAGTTCAAGCTGATGTCTCCAACTTTAATCCGTTACCACATGAATAATTCTAGCTGCCTCTCCTTGTTATATGTAACCTCTACTCCAACAGTCAAAAATCTGCCTCCCACTTTCCACTACTTACTTAATTGCTTAATTCCGGTATTCATACATAGTGGTTTTAGAATTGTCAAACCATAATCTCTAGGGAAAATGATTTTTTTTCAGCTTATACAGTGCTTATGCACAGCTCCTTCTGCCTTTGGTCTTACCAACTCCCCTCATTTCCAATGTTACTTATGTCAGCATCTATTTCTCCTTACCTCCTTCCCTGAGGTCACTTCATATATTTGTAATACATTTATATTATTTTGGCAGATTCTTCCTTCCATCCCTGGAACCTCAACTTCCTAAATAATTTTTTTTTATTTGTGTAATTCAGGTTTAGTCTTGGTGCTTTAAAATTCTATGGGTTTTGACAAATGCTTAATGTTTAAATTCACCTTCACAATAACATACATAATAGTTTTACCACCCTAAAAAAATCTCCTCTACTTTGAACCTCTCCTCAGCCCTTTGAACCCCTGTCAACCACAGATCTGTTAATTGTCTCTTAGCTTTGCCTTTCCAGAGTGACCTAGTGAAGGACGTCAAAGTTACTTCCAGTTTTTGTATACTATGAATAAAGCTACTATAAAAATTTACATGCAGGTTTTTGTGTGGATGCAAGTTTGCAAATCAGCTGCAGTTGCTGGATTGTATGGAAGAAACATGTTTCTCTTTTTTAGAAGCTGACAAACTGTATTCCCAAATGGCTGTAGCATTGTGTATTTCCTCCAGCAATGAATGAGAGTTCTTGTTGCTCCACATCCTCACCAACTGTTTAATGTCAGAATTTTTTTTATTTACCCATTCTAATGAGTATGTAGTGGTATCTCATTATTTTAAGTTGAAATTCCCTAATGACAAATTGTGTGCAGCATCT
Source organism: Equus quagga (assembly GCF_021613505.1). Taxonomy (NCBI): domain Eukaryota; kingdom Metazoa; phylum Chordata; class Mammalia; order Perissodactyla; family Equidae; genus Equus; species Equus quagga. The sequence continues at coordinate 51,810,062 of NC_060276.1, forward strand.
TTTGATATGTTTTTATCATCTGTATATCTTCCATGATTAGATGTAAGTTCTTATGTGTATATATGTTTGTGCTAGTGGATCCATGTATGTATGGTTCTCATAGAGATCTTGTCTTTAAAGTAACATAAGCATATATTCACATAAAACTATACATCAATAGTAGAAGGAAAACTGGAAAATTAACAGATACATAGAAAATAAACAACACAACCTTGAACAACCAATGGGTCAAAAAAGAAATGAAAAGAGAAATCAGAAAATATCTTGAGACAAATGAGAACTAAAACACAATATACAAAAGCTTATGTGATGCAGCAAAAAGCAGTACAAGGAGGGAAATTTATAGTAGTAAAACCCTACTTTAAAAAAAAAGAAGAAAGAGTTCAAATAAACAAACTTTTACCCCTCAAGGAACTGAAAATAGAAGAACAAATTAAGCTCAAAGTTAGGAGAAGGAAGACAAAAATAAAGAAATTTATAGAACTAATAAACAAATGCACCAAAGTTTTGAGATACAAAATCAACCCAATTATCAGTTGCATTTCTGTACATTAACAATGAATGGTCAACAAAGAAAATTAAGAAAAACAATCCCACTTACAATAGCACAAAAAATAATAATGTATCTAGGATTAAGCAACTATCAAAGTGAAAGACTTGCATAGTGTAAACTATTAAATCTTTCTGGAATAAATTAAAGAAGATGAAAATAAATGGAAAGACATCCCATACTGAGATATTGGAAGACTCAATATTATTAAAATATCTATACTACATAAAGCAATCTGCAGCTTCAATGAAATCACTATCAAAATTCCAATAGCATGGTTTGCAGAAATAAAAAAATCCTAAAATTCATATGTAAGCACAAAAGACACCAAATAGCCACAAAAAAATTCTTCAGAAAGAACAAACTTGAGACATCATACGTGCTGACATAAAACACATGACAAAGTTACAGAAATCAAAACATACTGCATAATGCACTGGCTGCAAATAAGTGTACTGGCATAATGACAGATATACAGATCAATGGAACAAAATTGAGAATCCAGAAATATATGCAAACATATAGTCTTCAGCAATGGTGTCAAGACTGCAGAACAATGAAAAGATAATCTTTTCAACAAATGGAGTTGGGAAAACTGGATTACCCACATGTAAAATAATTAAATTGGATCCTTATCTTACACCATAAACAAACATGAACTCAAAATGAATTAAAGAAGACATTAAGACCTGAAAGTATAAACTCATAGAAAAAAACAGTAGGGGAAAATCTTTATAACATTGATATTGGCAATGATTTCGTGGATGTGACACCAAAACCACAGGCAAGAAAAGCAAAAATAAATAAGTAGTGCTACATCAAACTAAAACCTTCTGCACAGCAAAGATAACAATCAACAGAGTGCAAAGGAAAAATATGGAATAGGAAAGAATATTTGCACATCATACATCAGATAAGGGGTTAATATCCAAAATATATAGGGCATTCCTACAACTAAGGAGCAATAAAACAAACAAACAAAAAGATTAAAAAATCAGCAAAGAATTTAAATAGACATTTCTCCAGAGAGGAGCTACAAATGGCAAACAGGTATATGAAAAGATGCTCAATACTACTAATTATCAAGGAAATGTAAATCAAAACCACAATGAGATATCCACTCACATTGGTTAGCATAGCCATTATAAAAAGAAACAAAAAACAACAAAATTCAAAATAAAGCACAAAATAAGTATTGATGAGGATATGGAAAATTGAATTCCTTGCACACTGTTGGTGAAAACGTAAAATGGGGCAGCTACTGTAGAGAACAGTATGGAGGGTCCCCAAAAACTTAAAAATAGAACTCCCATATAATCCAGCAATCCCATTTCTGAGTATTTATCCAGAAGGATTGAAAATAGGATCTTTAAGTGATATTTCTATTCCCGTGTTCATTGCAGCATTATTTACAATAGACAAGAGTGGAAACAAATGTCCATCATCAGATGCGTGAGTAAACAAAATGTGGTATGTACATACAATAGAATATTCTTCAGCGTTTAAAAAGAAAGAAATACTGTCCCATGCCACAACATGTATACACCTTGAGGACATTATGCTAAGTGAAATAAGCCATTTGCAGAAGGATAAATCTTGCATCATTCCATTTATATGCAGTATCTAATGTAGTCAAACTCATGGAAGCAGAATATAGAATGGTGGCTGCCAAGTGTTAGAGAAAGGGGAAAATGGATAGTTGCTATTGAAAAGGTATAGTGTTCCAGTCATATAAGATGAAAAACTTCTAGAGATATGCTGAACAACAATGTACACATACATAACAATATTGTTCTGTACACTTAAATTTTGTTAAGCGAGTAGATTTCATGTTATATGTTTTCTTACCACAATAAAAAAATGAAGAAAGAATTCTAGTTCCTGCTCCAACATGTAAAGAGCTTGCAAGTCATCACTTCCACTCTTAAAACAAGAACAAAAAAAGCAACTGAAAATCAACAAATTTTGTTATTTACATCAGTGAATTGAAGTCAGAGAGCAAACTGCCAGCTTAAAAACTGGAGAAACAGCTGAATACTGAGAATGTATATCAACTTACCCGAAGCAGAAGCAACTGGTACCAGTAACCAAATAGTAAGAACACTTACATGGTACTTGAATGAATTTCTGGAGGCTGAGTGTGGACTGGCTTGAAAGTTAAGAACTCCTGGTGGCTGAGTTTAAGGATATCCCCTGGACTTTTGTGGATTTTACCTCCAAGAGCTCCACTAGGTTCTTGTGTTGACAGAAAAGAAAAATCCCCTCATGTTTGGCGAGGCAGAGTGGTAAAGTAACCATTTTAAACTACACCCAGGGGGAAAAGTAACCATTTGGAAATATACCTAGACTGTCCTGCATTGCCCAGTAAGTGGAAAGACTTCACCAGAACCTTATACAACTTGGAGGAAAGGAAGTAAGCCGACTCCTGTTCCTTCTAGTCTCCCTGGCTCACCTGAGAGGAATAAAGCTGGGAAGCACTTGTGACGGTCACAGCTCAGGGGCCCAGCTCCACAAAATGACTGAGACCTAAAAACAGAATTATAGAATGCTTACTCTCAACCCACACCTTACTACCAAACCAACAGGACTTCTATATAACAGTGGATTATAGCTGAAAGAACTACAAGACTCAGATTCTATTTTAAGAGATTCTAGGGAACCCAATGACAACAGGGGAGACAATTGAAGAAATTAAAGCCTCTGACATCTACTTCTTCAGTGAACAAGAAACACAGCCTAATTACCAGGCAGATATACATAAAACCTCACACAAATGACCTCTCCCTCATTTCCTATTATGCAACACATCATGTCCTACTTTAAACAAATAGTTACAAGGTATAGTAAAAGGTAAGTAATAAATACAAACTGAGGAGACAGGCAAGAATCAGAACCAGACTCCGACAGAAATTTTGGAACCATCAGACTGGGAATTTAAGACAACTATGATTCAAAAGCTAAGGGTTCCAATGGAATAAATGGACACCATATGAAAACAGATGGTTAATGTAAGCAGAAAGAAGGAGACTCTAAGAAATAATCAAAATGAAATGTTAGAAATCAAAAGCAGTGTAATATAAATGCAGAATGCCTTTGATGGGCTTATCAGTAGACTGGACAGAGCCAAGGAAAGCAACAGTTAGCTTGAAAATAGATAAATAGAAACCTCACACACTGAAACGCAAAGATAAATAAGAATTGAAAAAATGAAACAGAATGTCTAATAATTGTGGGAGAATTATGAAAAGAGTAACATACCCATAATTAGAATATCAGAAGAAGAATGAGAGATAGGAAAATAATAAATATTTGAAGAAATAATCACTGAGAATTTTTCAACATTAACGACAAACAAAACCACAAGCCCAGGAAGCTCAAAAAACAATGAGGAGGCTAAAAACAAACAAAAAATTATATGTAAGCGTGTCATATGCAACCTGCAGAAAACCAAAGACAAATTAAGAATCTTGAGAGAAGCTGGGGAGAGGGGAACTCCTCACCTGTGGAGGGAGAAGGAGAGCAATCATATCCAACTTCTTATGAGAAACCACGCAAGAAAGAAGGGAGTGGTGTCAAATACCGAAATGACTGAAAGAAAAAAAACCCAGAATTTTTCATGTAGAGAAATTATACTTCCAAAGTGAAAAAGAAATAAAGACTTTCTAGGAAAACAAAACCTTTCAGAGTTCATGTCCTGCAGACCTGCTTGCTAGAAATGTTAAAAGAAGTTCTCCAGAGAGAAGGAAAATCATATAGGTCAGAAATTGGAATCTACATAAAGAAAAGAGAAGTGTCAGCTAAGGAATAAATGAAAATAAAAAGAAATCCTTTTTTCTTCTTTTTATCTAATTTAATAGGCAACTGTTTTTCAAACAAAAGCAACAAGGTTGTAGAAAGTTTATAAGGGATGGAAGAAGAACTGAGAATACTATTATGAATATTTATGACATATTTATATTATGAGACTTCCATGAAGTGGTATAGTGTTATTTGAAAGTGGACTTATATTATTTCAAGTGTATATTGCAAACTCTCAGGTAACCAAAAAATATTTTTTAAAAAAGAAGTGTAATTTATATATAAAGATAGGAGAGACAATGGAACCATATAAAATGCAGAATTAAAACCAGAGAAAGCAGAAAAGAGAGAAAGATAAAACAAATAAGAGGACAAAAAGGATACGAAACCTGGCAGATAGTAATACAACTTATTAACAATTACTTTAAATGTGAATAAAGTACATCAAACAAGACATTGATAGATTGTTTTAAAAAGTCAAACAAGAATCAGCTGTATGTTATCTACAATAAACACAATAGAAATATCAAGACATAGATAATAAAGCATGCTAACGTAATCCAAAAGAAAGTTGGAGTGGCTATATTAATTTCAAACAAAGCAGAGTTCAGACTAAGGAAATTTATCAGGGATGAAAAGGGTCATTACTTAATGATAGGTCAATTATTCAAGAAGACACAACAATTATTAATGGGCATACACCTAATGATGGAGAGTCAAATATTTTGGGCAAAGACTATACTTTCAGGGATCATTTCTATAGTTCATTGCTAGAGAAGTTTCTCTGAATGTGTAGAATACTGTGCAAAATTTTTCAAGAAAATCTTAGTAAAAATAAACTGAATTCAACAATACATTAAAAGGATGATACATTGCAATCAAATGGGATTTGTTTCAGGGATGCAAAGATGGTTCAACATCTGAAAATCAACCAATGTGATACACCACATTAACAAAATGAAGGACAAAAATCATATGATTATCTCAATAGATGGAGAAAAAACATCTGACGGAATTCAACCTTCATTTATGATAACTCTCAACAAAGTGGGTATAGAGTGAACATGCCTCAACATAATAAAGGCCATATATGACATTGCCACAGCTAACATCATAATCAACAGTGAAAGCTTTTCCTCTAAGGTCAAGAAGACAAGAATGCCCACTCTCGCCAATTTTATTCAACATAGAATTGGAAGTACTAGCCAGAGCAATTAAGCAAAAAACAAAAAAGAAATAAAAGCCATCAAAAGTAGAAAGGAAGAAGTAAAACTGTCACTATTCACAGATGACATAATATCATATACAGAAAATCCTAAAGAGTCCACCAGAAAACTGTTAGAACTAATCAATGAATTCATCAAAGTTTCAGGATACAAAATCAATATACAAAAATCTATTGCATTTTTATACACTAATAATGAACTATCAGAAAGAGTAATTAAGAAAACAATCTCATTTACAATTGCATCTAAAAGAATAAAATTCCTAGGAATTAATTTAACCAATGAGGGGAAAGACCCATACAATGAAAACTATAAGATATTGATGAAATAAATTGAAAAAGACATAAATAAATGGAAAGATATTCTGTTCTCATAGATTGTCAGAATTAATACTGTTAAAATGTCCATACTACCCAAGGCAATCTACAGATTCAATGCAATCTCTATAAAAATGTCAATGGCATTTTTTCACAGAAATAGAAATACAATCCTAAAATTTATACTAAACCACAAAAGACCTCAAATAGCCAAAGCATTCTTGAGAAAGAAGAACAAAGCTGGAGGCATTACATTCCCTGATTTCAAACTATATTACAAATCTATAGTAATCAAACCAGTATGGTGTTGACATAAAAAGACACACATAGATCAATGGAACAGATTAGAATCCAGAAATAACCCATGTATATATGGTCAATTCATTTATGAAAAAGGAGCCAATAATATACAATCAGGGAAGAAAATTCTCTTCAATAAATGGTGTTGGGAAAACTGAACAGCCACATGCAAAAGAATGAAATTGGACCACTGTCTCATACCATACTCAATAATTAACTCAAAATGGATTAACAACTTGAATATGAGACTTGAAACCATAAAAATTCTAAAAGAAAACATAAGTGGTAAGCTCCTTGACACTGGTCTTGGTGATGACTTTTCTGAATTTGACAGCGAAAGCAAAGGCAGGGGCTGGCCCTGTGACCAAGTGGTTAAGTTCACGCACTCTGCTTTGGCGGCCCAGGGTTGCGTTTCGCTGGTTCGGATCCTGGGCATGGACACAGTACTGCTCATCAAGCCACACTTGAGGCTGCGTCTGACATGCCACCACTAGAAGGACTCACAAGTCAAATATACAGCTATGTACTTGGGGGCTTTGGGGAAAAAGAAATCTTAAAAAAAAAAAGTAAAGGCAGCAAAAGCAAAAATCAACAAGCGGTGCCATGTCAAACTAAAAAGCTTCTGCACAGCAAAAGATGCCATGAACAAATGAAAAGGCAACCTACTGAATGGGAGAAAATATTTGCAAATCATATATCTGACAAGGGGTTAACATCCAAAATATATAAATAACTCATACAAGTCAATAGCAAAAAACAAACAAGCCAATTAAAAAATCGACAGAGGATCTGAATAAACACTTTTCCACAGGAGACATACAGATAGCCAACAGGTACATGAAAAGATGCTCAACATCACTAACCATCAGGAAGACGAAATTCACATCTGTTAGAATGGCTATTATCAAAAAAAAAAAAAAAACAAGCATTGTTGAGGATGAGGGGAAAAGGGAACCCTGTTCACTGTTGGTGGGAATGTAAATGGGTGCAGCCACTATGGAAAACAGTATGGAGGTTCCTCAAAAAATTAGATACAGAACTACTATATGATTCAGCAATTCCACTCCTGGGTATTTATATGAAGAAAACAAAAACACTATCTTGAAAAGATATGTGCACCTCAACATTCGTTGTTGCATTATTTACAATAAGCAAGATATGGGAACAAGCTAAGTGTCCATCAATACATGAAAGGGTAAAGAAAATGTGGTGTGTACACACACACACACACACACACACACTGGAATATTACTCAGCCATAAAAAAGAATGAAATCTTGCCATTTGCAACAGCATGGATGAACCTTGAGGGCATTATGCTAAGTTAAATGAGTCAAACAGAGAAAGATAAACACTGTGTGTTATCACTTATACATTTAATCTAAAAAAAGAAAATGAAGCTCATAGATACAAAGAAAAGATTGGTGGTTGCCAGAGGCAGGAGGGTAGGAAGTGGGTGAAATGGGTGAAAGAAGTCAAAAGGTACAAACTTCAAGTTATAAAATAAATGTCACGGGGAGGTAGCGTATAGCATGGCGACTATAGTGAATAATACTGTATTGCATATTTGAAAGTTACTAGGAGAGTAGATCTTAAAATTTCTCATTCCAAGAAAAATAATTTTAAAGCTATGTATGGTGGCAGATGTTAACCTAGACTTATTGTGATGATCATTTTGGAATACATACAAATATTGAATCATTATGTTGTATGTCAATTATACATCAATAAAAAAATAAAGTAAAAAAAGTACATTTGGGAAAAACTCATAGACTTGCAAAAAGAAATAGTCAAATCCACCATTATAGTTGGAGATTCAACACCACTCAGTCAGCAATTGATAGATGTAGCAGGTGGAAAAACAGTAAGGATATAGTTGAACATAACAGCACCATCAATCAACTGGATCTAGTTGACATTGATAGAATACTTCATCCAACAACAGTAGAATGCATATTCTTCTCAAACTTACAGGAGAAATTCACCAAGAGAAACCACACTGCACCATAGTTGATCAACCCAGCTAAATAAATTTAAAAAGAATAGAAGTCATACAATTATTTTCTGTGCCTTCAGTGGAATTAAACTAGAAATCAATAACAGAAAGATAGTTGAAATTTTTCAAAATATTTGGAGATTAAATGACACACTTCTAGATGATATGAGTCAAATAAGAAGGCTTGAGGTGAATTTAAAAAATATTTTGACAAATAAAATTAAATACAACTTGTCACATAATTTGTGGTGCAATGAAAGCAGTGCTTAGAGGTATATTTATAGCATTGAATGCATGTATTAGAAAAGGAAAATATCTAATAACAACAATCTAAGATACCACCTTAGGACACTAGAGAAAGAAGCAATATAAGACTAAAGCTATTAGAGGAAAATAAATTATTAAATTAGAGGTGAAATCAATATAATTATAAACAGGAAATCAAAAGATAAAAACCAACAATACCAAAAACTGGTTCTTTGAAAAGGTCAATATAATTGTTAAGTCTCTATTCAGGCTATAAAGAGAAAAGGCTCAAATTATTAGACTCAGAAATAAGAGAGGGATCACATAGACATCAAAGAGATAATAAAGAAAAATTGTGAACAACACTATACCCACAAACATGATAAATTGGATAAAATAGAACAATTCTTTAAGGACTCAATCTGACAAAACTCACTCAAGGAGAAGTAGATAATCTGAAATAATCAATTAAAGAAATCTAATCAATAGTTAATAACCTTCCAAAAGAAAAAGCACCATGCCCAGATAGTTTCATCTGTGAATTCTATCTAACATTTAAGGAAGAAATTATACTAATTATCTACAATCTTAACTAGAAATCATACTAATTCTCAATAATCTCAACCAGATGCAGAGGGAAAACTTCCTATGTCATTCTATGAAGCAAGAATTACCCTAATACTAAAACCAAAGACATTACAAAAAGAAAACTACAGACCAATATTTCTCATGAACATAGGTATAAAAATCCAAAACAAAATATTAGCAAATTTAATCTGACAATATATAAAAAGGGTTATAAACCTCAACAAAGTGGGGTTCATTTCAGGTATGCAAAACTGGTCCAATATTTGAAAGCCAAGTAATATAATCCATCACATCCACAATCTAAAGAAGAAAAGTCATATTACCATGTCAATAGATGCAGAAAAAACATTTGACAAATTCTGATGTATATTCATAATAAAAAACTCAGCAAAATAGGAACAAATGAGCACTCCTTTTTATAAAGACTGTCTGTAAAATATCTACAGCTAACATCATGCATAATGTAAGAAATGGGATGTTCTCCCCCTAAGATTGGGAGTAAGGTAAGGATTTCCCTTCGTATCACTCTTCAACATGGTACTGGAAATCCTAGCTAATGAAATAAGAAAAGAAAGGAAATAAAAGTTGTGCAGAATAAGGATGAGGAAATAAAACTCTTTTTGCAGTTCACATATTATCTAGGTCAAGAATTGTAAACAGCAACAAAAAAATTCTGAAACTGATAAGCCATTATTATAACAAAATCACACAATATACGGTTAATATACAAAAGTTAATTTCTTTTATATATTCCAGGAAAGAAAATTTCAAATTGGAAATTGAAAGTACAATATCATTTACATTTGTTAAAAAATGATTAAAGAAGAAATTTAGGTGATAAAACAAACACACACTCCATGAAGTGGACAGTCTCCATTAGGAGAATGGCAAAATGAGGCGGAAGGCAAGAAGCTTTTATAGTATAAAGGATAAAAAACAAGAAAGAAAAAAACAGAAAATATCCGATTGACTGAGGCCACACAGTCAACCTTGTTTGGGATGAGAAGAGACAAGGAAGTAAGTATAGAGCCCAGAGTTGGCCTGCTGTTCGGGGATTGGCTGACTTGATGTACTGTGCTTCTGGTCAAGTGGAGCATTTACAGGAATGTAAAAGTTTTCTAAGTTTTGGTTTGTTGACATGGTCCCCCAGGCAGGAGTGGCTCCATCTTGGGACTAGAAAGCTATTTCAACAGTCCCCCATTTTGATCATCCTCTTGATCTTTCAAGAGGGTTGATACAAAATATGCGTCTTAGCATGCCTTTCAGTTACCATCGCCTCTTCGGATCTCAGTGTAATATTCTCAAGAGACAATGTTAGGCTAGCACAGTATTCTTGTAGCTGGTTAAGTTCTTCTGTTTCTTTGTTTTCTTTTTGTCATTCCAGTTTGAGAGGGACCATCTGTTGGCTGGTCAATTGCTGCCTATACGCATTTAAAACTTTTGAGAGAATGCAATATATCAGGGAGACAATAATAATAATTATTGCAACAAAACAATGCCCATGGGTTGGAGAATGCTCCTCAGCCATGGTTCCCATGATTCAAACCAGCTAGAATCAAATAAATCAAGAAATGATCTTGAAGAGGAAGATACTTCTTTAAGCCAGTTGGCCTGTTTATGTATTTCATGTAACTCTGTCTCCATTTCCCCAGACGGGTTTATCCATCAAGCTTGTTGCAGAGAAACAGATGCATTGGAAATCAGGGAGAAGTTTGTTATAAGCAGAAAGAACTACAGGTTCACCAGCCTCTTAGCAAATCTAATAGCCAGTTGGAGGTCGGATTACCCTCCTTTGCAGTGGCTTGAGATGTGTGAACAATGACATTATCTTTTCAGGTTAGGGCAAGGAACATGGTGGACAAAAGAATCATAAAGACATCTATGGTGCAAGAATGAGGAAAAGGATGGTCATAGAGTGAAGGAGGAGCAAAAAATCTTCTTAACCTGACATCCTGACAACCTAGTCTACCTTGATGTTGGCTTCTTTTCCTAATCAATTCGATTTTGAGGGCTCCTCTGTTTACACAGGACCAGATTTCAGGTGGACACTGTGTCAGTTTTGAAATATGTACTCAATATTCAACACCTTGTAATTTGGCAGCAGTGTCAGTGGTCAAGAGTACTTGATACAGTCCTCTCCATGAATCTCACTTTCGCAAAAGCATCAGAGTAAAACAATAACTGTCTGTAAGTGACAAAAGACTTAACAATGCCTATTGTTAAAGATCTAATGAGAGTTTATTACAATGCAATTGACAAGGAAATTTGGTTATTTCTGTTACAGACAGCATTTTAAGATGACAACTAGAAATATGACTGATAGTGTTATACAGGATATATCATATTTTTTAGGAATTTTATTCAATTTCTGGAAGACAGGTTAATAAAATTTCTGTTAGTGCCATTGAGTCAATTCTGACTCCTAACAACTGTGTGTACAGTGGAGTAGAGCCCTGCCCAGTCCTTTTTGCACCATCCTCACATCTTCTGGTGCTATATCAGACAATTCATAGGGTTTTCTTGGCCAATGTTTTCAGAAGTGAGTGGTTAGGTCCTTCTTCCTCATCTGTCTTAGTCTGGAAGGTTTGCTGAAACCTGACCATTATGGATGACCCTGCTGGTATTGTAAATATCAGTTGCATAGTTTTCAGCATCACAGAAACATGCAGCCACCATAGCATAACAACCAACATATAGGCGGTGTGGTTCCCTGACCAGGAAATGAGCCTAGGCTGCAGCCATGAGATTGTTGAATCTTAACCACATACCCATACAAATATCTTATTTGACAATGCTTCCAAAGTAATTTAAAGTATCAAATAAATCTAATTAGTTTAATGTTTCTCTTTTTGTAAGAAGAGAGAGCAAATCTTTGAGATGTTCCAGGGGCCCTCTGGGAAATCTCCAAGTTTGTTTAAGGTCAAAAATACATCACTTAGAATTAGATTTGGGGGAAGTTTGTCAAAAATATCCATTTAACCAAAGAGACAATTAAAGACTTCAAGGGAAATTACAGAAAGTTACATAGTTGTAAAAACCTTAGCTCTTTTAATATTGAGAACACTGGGTTTTCTTAAATAATCAAAGACCTGATAAAGACAATGTGAAGCACAGTAAATTTTTGTCAGCAGGAAAGAACATGTTTACTAATAGACCCAAATATCTTTAATCTTTCTGAAAAAGGAAGCCAAAAGTGAATAAACCTATGATGAGCAATGTTTCAGTATCGGATCTTATTTGAAAATAATCTAGATATTCAATGATTGTCCATCATTTAACTTATCTTAGTGTAACTTTAAGATTTCAAGTTACCAAAAATATTTTAGGAACCATTTTTAAGTACATATACCATAAAGCATAATTATTATTGAAAAGTTTATAAACTTGTACCTTAATTACACAAATTTAATTTACTGTTCTTAACAATTATGTTTAGGTTACTCATGAAAATTTCATTAGATGTTAAACAGCTAATCATTCTAAGTTATCTTTCTTGCTGACAAATTTTGTAAAAGGGGTAACATTAGCTTATTTGACTTTTAGTAAACGCAGGTAGAGTAAAAATTCTGTTCCTAAATTATATATGATATTGATAGTTCTAAATACATGCCTGTTTTAATCAAACCAACAAATCTAAAATAGATATTATTTATCAAAGGTTATCCTAGAGAATGTGTACTTGTAAACATTCAGGTTAATTTCTGTATTTCTGATAGTATACTTGATTTATATAAATGTTTAATTTTTTAAGCCCATTAAATAAAGCTTTTTACAAGTTAATTTTGGCAATACCATCTGCAGGTAGAAAGAAGACACATCTAAAACACATATATATAAACATACATAAACATAAGATACAAACAGAGATCCTATAGCTTTTGTTTTAAAATTTTAACCATGAATCAAGTATAAGAATACAAAACTCACTAGTTTATAAAGAACAGTTAGATCCAAATTGTGTTTCTGGTAGATGGAATAAGTTAAGGTTATCAAATCAGATGGCTTAAACTTTTTACTAATATTTGTGGAAAAGACTTTTAAGATTTTTTATTCCTCTAGTTTCCAAATAGCTTTTCCTTTTTTCCTTCTGATAAGAATTATCTCCCTAAAGTTTTTGTTTCGAAGAGATGACCTTCAGATCCTAGAAAAGACCAGGTAGAATATTTATATCTCAATGGCACAGAGAAAGAATGCAAGTTTCTCCAAGAAGGACTTCTGTTTCCTAAGCCCAGATCTTTTACAATATCTACAAGCCTTTTGAGGTGACTAGGGGAGGTTTTGAGATTGGTAAAAAGGATAGGTGGGCTTTTTCTATTCTTGTAAAAACCCAATTTATAAGACAAGTTGTAAAAGTTGCTCTCAATTTTAGGACAGTTTTTTTTTTTCAATTCCTCAAAGAATTGGGTTGCAACCTAAATGACATCAAGGGGCTGACCCACTCATCCAACTACGTTATCTTCAATTTGCTTTTTTATATCAGGGAAAGATTCAAATACGAAAACAAAATATTTATATGTTCTATATTTTGAGTTGTTTGTCATTGGAATGTTTTTCTTTCTCTCTAGGTATATCATTTCATTTAGCTTAGGAGAGAAGGCTTAGAGAATAGTTCCTATCAGGCATTGAACATCAGCTTCTAATTTGGCTAACTTTTGACCATACAGCTACTTAAAAAAAATTCCTTTCAAATATCTGGTCAAGTTTCAGCCTGGACAAACAGTAAATATCCCTGAGAGTATTGAATGACCCATTGGACACAGGAAGGATATCCAAAGAGGGTTCAAAACATACTACCTTCCCAAGTTCCAGAGCCACTCCCAAAGTTAGCTCAAAGAAAGACTTAGACAATTCCCCTGAGAGTGGAAACAATCACTAGGACCCTAGCTGCAAATGGAGCGTGACCCATATTTGCATCCAGCCATATCTAGGTACAAATAGAGTGCAACATCAATTTCTGTCTAGCTATATTTTGGGGCCCCCAACCTGATGATTGAGCTGCTTGCACATGCAAGAACCAACAACCTGCATGTCCCAGGCAGGAAGAAAGTCAAGCCAAGTTCTCAGGACACAAAATGAGATCAATAAAAAGGTAATAGCTGTCCCTGGAAGAGAAAGGACTGATAACCCAAAGGACACCCCAAAACCAAACTCACAAAGTCTGAATTTGGAAAGGAATAGACAAAGTGAAATTCTACCTTCCTCTCCTGATCAAGCACTACAGAGATCTCAGAGAGCTAACTCTGGTAACAATTCTGTCTTTCTCAGCTTCTGCCAGTTTTCTCAGGATTTCACCTGCAGGCTCTGGAGTGAGTAGAGTTTAAAGTAGAGCATGTAGCCCTGGTATCTACCAGAATTTGGTAAGATTTTCCATTAATTTTCATTTCAGTTTCTCCTCAACTGATTAAGGGAATAACAGGTACCAGTTTATCACAGAATCACTTGGAGTCCTGTCAACCCTGGGAGGGGCCCGTATGGGGGCCCTCCTTTGCAGGTAGGTATGGGGGGATCCAACTTGGTGTTGAAGAATTTCACAAAACCTTTGAGGACAATCTTTGTTCCAGTGTACCAGCTGATTGCAAGTGAGACACCAATTTCTGAGCCGTGTTTTGGCGATGGACCCTTAGGAAGGTGCAACAGAGGCCCAAGTGTTTTAGGTTTATGGCCTAAGAACTGACACAGTTGTGAGGCCATTAACTTGGCAGACTTTTGTTTACGATCGTGTGGCCTCTTCAGAGTGGAAAGGCAATTTAGATAGAGGAGTGAAAGACTGAGTACTCAGATAAAGGAGGATAGAGGGGAATGGTAGGAGTCATGTCAGCCTGTAGTCTTTCGTTTTAGGTACCTCTTCTGTCTTTAATTTTTCATTAGTCTTCTGCAATTCGTTTTTCAATTAAGCTATTTTGGAATGTTGAAGCCTTTTGGAAGCTTCTGGATGCCAAGTAAAGTAAGTATCCCAGTCTGTTTGTTGATTGGGGAGCCCGTGCTTTCAAGTGCACTTCTTAGATAAATGGTCTTGTCTGATTGGAATGTTTCCCATATTTCCCATTGCAATTCTAGGTTGTCTAGTAAGATTTTGACATTTGTGTAGATATCTACAGTTTCCAGTATCACAGTTCTTAGACATACAATAAGGAAATGTGCCTGCAAGTGGCACACTTAATTCTCTGTAACCTGAAGATCCTATTTTTGTTAGTGAAGACTTGAGTCTCTTGGAGTCAAATTAATACCTAAGAGGGATGTGCCAATGGGTTGGGGATTTTTTGGTGTTTTACAGTGTACCTCATTGCATGGAAATTTTCTTGAGGTTGGCAGGTGACCTAGTGTCAATCTAATCCATTCTGTGAGAACTTATTCTAGCACAGGAGTCTTACAGGTAGGTGCTGAGCACTCTAACAACTTTTAAGTGCTCATCTCATGCCCACAAATTTTGCATCTTTGGTTTCCAAGATTCGCATTAGCAATAGATCTACTATTTCTTTCACAAGAAGATTTCATTATAGTGGAAGAGGCCCTAATAGCTCTCAATAGTCCACCTTGTGCTGATTTAGACTTTGATGTGTTGTTGCTCAAAACAGTCTGAATTTCTTGTCTTAATTTATTTTCCCAAGTTTTCCAGCAGTTTATGCTGTGGACTTACCGTGAGGCTTTGTGAGTCCCCTAATGATTGCCACTTATTGTGGACTTCCAACAGAACCACCCTGGAAACTTTCCAGCATCCCAGTACCTTTCTGGGAACTTTAATAAGCCCCATTAGAAGCCCAAGAAGCCCCATAAGAACAATTCTGGGGCCTAAGAACCTTTCTGGGAACAATATATATATTTTAAAAAATAAAGTTAATTTGGATTGAAGAGCTACATGCAAGGGAGTGGAGCTCAAATCCAAGAGTGACTTACCCACAACCCTCCATAATGATGAGGAATAGCAAACTCAAAGGGTTCAGCAGGCACCTTGCCTACGTGTCTTGTCCTGTAGGTTGTTAGCAATCTGTTTTGTATCCCATCCTCATTGCCAAAAGCTGTTTAAAAAAGACAATTTAGGTGATACAAACAAACTTTATTTAACATTTCATGAAGTTACAGTCTCTATTCATAGAACTGAAAAATGGGACAGAAAGCAGGAAGCTTTTGTAGGATAAAGAATAAAGAGCAAGAAAAAGAAAAATAGAAAATATCTGATTGGCTGGGGCCACATAGTCAACTTTGTTTGGGGTGAGAAGAAACAGGGAAATAAATACAGAGCCCAGGGGTGGACTGGCATTCAGGGGTTGGCTGACTGGACATAATGTGTTTCTGGTCAAGCAGAACATTTATAGGGACACAAAAGTTATCTAAGTTTTGGTTTACTGATTTAGCACACCGGGCAGGAGGTGTTTCATTTTGGGCCTAGAAAGTTATTTCAACACATTAAAAGCAATGAAAATTAAATACTTGGGCATAAAGCTTATGAAATATGTACAAGATCTATATGATAAAAACTAAAATCTCCGTGACAGAAATTATAAAAGAGCTAAACAAATGAATAGATATTCTACGTACATGGATATGAATACTGAATATTGTTGAGATGTCAATTCTATGTAACTCAATGTGTAGATTTAACACAATCCATATCTTAGTCCATTCAGGCTGTTCTAACAGAAATATCTTGGACTGGGTAGCTTATACAAACAGAAATTTATTTCTTACAGTTCTGGAGTCTGGGAAGTCCAAGATCAAGGTGCCAGAACATTCGATGTTTGGTGAGAACCCACTTTCTAGTTCATAGATGGTGCCTTCTCACTGTGTCTTTTCATGGTGTAAGGGGCAAGGGATCTCTCTGAGGCCTATTCTATAAGAGTACTTGCCTATTCGTGTTGACTTTGCCCTCCTGACTTAATTACCTCCAAATGGCCTACCACCTAATATCGCCTTGGGGTTGTTATTTCAACATAGGAATTTTGGGGGAACACAAACATTCAGATCACAGCATTTCACCCCTGGATCTTCAAAATTTATGTCCTTCTCACATGCAAAATACATTCATTCCATCCCATTAGCCACAAAAGTCTTAATTCATTCCAGCATCAACTCAAAAGTCTAAAGTCCAAAGTCTCATCTAAGTATCAACTAAATCAGATATAGGTAATACTCAAGATATGATTCAGTCTGAAGTAAATTGTTCTCCAGCTGTGAACTTATGAAATCAAACATGTTGCATGCTTCCAAAATACAACAGTGGGACAGGCATAAGATAGACTTTCCCATTCTAAAAGGGACAAATAGGAAAGAAGAAAGGAGCGACAGGTCCTGAACAAGTTCAAAACTTTAACATTCAAAAAATAAACTTCTCTGGCCTCCATGCACACTGCAGGGGATGTCCCACCTTCTGGATCCACTGGATGGTGGTCCTGCCTCCATAGCTTTGCCAGGCAGAAGTTGAATCCCCAAGGCTCTTGGTGGCCCTGCCTTCATGGCTTTGCTGGGTGCAGCCTGTGCCAAAGATCTCACAGATTGGAGTGGAGTGCCTGTGGCCCTTCCAGGCTGGAAATGCATGTCATGGCTCTAGTGGTCTGGGGTCAGGGAAGCAGGCCTGTTCCCATGACTCTGTTGGTCATTGCCCTAGTGGATGTTCCATGTGGTGGTTCCACCTCTACAGTGGTTTTCTGCCTGGCTCCTTTGCCTGAGGCTCTGGTCAGTTCCATCACTTTAAATCTAGTGGAAATACCCATGGCCCCTGGGTTCCTGAACTCATGCACTCTGTACGCTGGTGAAGATGGCACTGTGTGAATACCACATCTTCTTGGGGTCCACTGGAGCCACATCTGGACTGGCCAAGGAATATGGCACAGGAATGTGGGGAGCAGAGTCCTTGATATGAGGCAGCACCAGCAGTGTGTTCAAGGTCCCACGGATCTCTTTGCTCTACCTCATGCCCTTGTCTTCTAGGCCTGTAATGGGTATGGCAGCCTTAATAATCTCTGAATGGCCTTGGGTGGGAAGGGGAGTCTTTCTTCCATTCTCCTGGAAAATAGCTCCTGGTTTTTTTGAGATGGCTGACTATTTTTACCAAATAGTCCTTTGGCCATATCCTTTGTGTTCACTCCCAAACAGGCCTTTTTACTCCTTTCAATACAGATAGGCTGAGAATTTTCCAAATCTTTAAGTTCTGCTTCCTTTTTGGTTAGTAATTCCATCTTTAAATCATTTTGCTTTTCTTACGTTTTACTAGAAGCAGTCAGGAGAAGCCACACTACACTTTCAACCCTTTACTTAGAAATTTCCTCAAATATTTACTTTCATCAGTCACAAGTTCTACCTTCCATGAAACATTAAAATCTGAACACAGTTCAGCAACGTTCCTTGTCACTTTATAACAAGAGTCACCTTTCCTCCAGTTTCCAATAACATGTTCTTCATTTCCATCTGAGACCTCATTAGAACGGCCTGCAATATCTTTATTCTTACCAACATTCAGTTCAGGGTTTTCTTAGGTATCTCCTAAGAAGATTGAAGCTTTCTTTATAGCTTCTTTTTTTTCCTGAGTCCTCACCAGAATCATCCATAACTGGCCTTTCACAACAATGTAGAATTTTTCTAAAATAGACCTTGACAAGAGATAGTCATATAGTGAGGTATATGAGGTGATTAGGTTCAAAAACTGATTCAGCTTGAGCTGAAGAAGCCTGACTCATAGCCTATCAAACGTACATTGTTCATTGGCTTTAACCATTAATGTAAAGAATGCACTCTCTTCTTTTTTTAAATTTCTTTTTAAGGATTTTATTTTTTTGCTTTTTCTCCTGAAAGCCCCCCGGTACATAGTTGTATATTCTTTGTTGTGGGTCCTTCTAGTTGTGGCATGTGGGACGCTGCCTCAGCGTGGTTTGATGAGCAGTGCCACGTCCGTGCCCAGGATTCGAACCAACGAAACACTGGGCCGCCTGCAGTGGAGTGTGTGAACTTAACCACTCGGCCATGGGGCCAGCCCCAAGAATGCACTCTCTTAAGATAAGGATGCATACTTCCTCTCTTAAGCCCTATTGCTAATGCCTTATTAGTAACGTCCATATTAGTCCCTTTCCCAGGCATCAGGGTCTTGTAGACCTCCTAATTTGCAACTACCTCTTTGAAACTTTGATCAAGATGTATCCTGGGCAGGTTTAACGTGTATTCTTTGTTCTAACAAGGTGCTGATTGTACTGAAAACCATGCTTCTTTGGAACACTTCCTTTTTGGAAAAGGCCTTCCTGGGTTATAATCCTCACCCTGGCTCAAGTAAAACTCACCTTATCTCTCTTATCTATACAATGGTTATTGGTATTTTGCATCAACAACCTCAAAACTCTTCCAGCCTCTATACATTACCAGTTCCAAAGCCACTTCCACATTTTTAGGTATTTGTCACAGCAACATTCCCACTTCTTTGTACTATTTTTTATATTACTCAGTGTTCTTCAGAAAAATCGAAAATTTAGGCTATATATAGAGAGATATATGAGGAGATTTATTATAAAGATTGGCTCATCTGATTGTGGAGGCTGAGAATTCTCACAATCTGCCATCTGCAAGCTAGAGATCCAGGAAAGCTGGTGGTATAATTCCATCTGAGTTAGAAGCTGAAAACCAGGGAACCAATGGTGTAAATCTGAGTCCAAAGACCCAAGAATCAAACTGTAAGTTCTGATGGTATAACTTCTGGTCCAAGTCCAAAGGCTTCAGAACAAGGAACCTGATGTCTGATGGCAGGAGATGATGGATGTCCTAGTTCAAGAAAAGAAAGAGTGAATTTGCCTTTCCTCTCCCTTTTTGTTGTATTCATGCCCTCAGCAGATTGGATGATTCCTACTTGTATTGATGAAGGTAATCATCTTTACTCAGTCTACTAATTCAAATGTTAATTTTTTCTGGGGACATCTTCACATACTCAGAAAAAAATGTTTTACCAGCTATCTGGGAATTTCTTAGCCCAGTCAAGTTGACACATAAAAGTAACCATCAAGATCCAAATCAAAAGTTCAGAAAGTTATTCTATAGATATCCACAAATTGATTCTAAAGTTTATGTGGAAAGGCAAAAAGTCCAGAATAGGCAACACAATATTGATGAAGAATGGTGTAGGAGGACTGATATTGCCTGACTTTATTACTTACAATAAAACTACAAGACAGTGTGATATTGGCAAGCAAAAAAATAGATAAATTAATCATTGGAACAGAATAGAGAGCTCAGAAAGAAACCCACACAAAAATAATCAATGATATTTGACAAAAGTGCAAAGGCAATACTATGTATGAAAGACAGTCTTTTCAACAAATGGTGCTAGAACAATTCAACATCCATTTGCAAAAAAACGAAAAAATGAATATAGACATAGTCCTCCAATTTTCACAAAAATTAACATGAAATGAGATTTAGGCCTAAATGTAAAACACAAAACTATAGAATTTCTAAAAGATAATATAAGAGAAAATGTAGATGACCTTGGGTTTTTAGGTACAACATAAAATGTGCAATCCATGACAGAAAGAAGTTGATAACTTAGCCTTAATTAGAACTTAGGCTCTGTGAAAAGCATTGCTATAAGAATGAAGAGATAAGTCAAAGATTGGGGGAAAATATTTTCAAATCATGTATCTGATAAGGACTTGGATCCAAGATATACAAAGAAATCTGAAAACTCGACAATAAGAAAGTATGAAGAGATGAATCTTCTGTGCAGAAGAATTTCAAATAATTTATGTACATACTCCACACTTAAGGAAATGAGGCATATTTTTATACTCCTTAAGTATAGGTTGTGAATAGTGACTTCATTCTAAAGAGGACAATGTGGAAAGGGGGAAATTAAACAAGATAGTCCTAATTTTAAAAAATAAGAGTGAAAGAAGATATACAAGAAAAATCAGAGAATACTTTGAGATGAATGAAACAAAAGCATCAAAACTTATAGATTACAGTGAATACCATTCTTAAAGGAAAATTTATAGTTATAAATGCCTATACTAAAAACAAAAATAGATCTGAAATCATAAACTTATCTTTTCCAACTTAAGAAGCTAAAAACTAACTAAATAAATATAGGAATAATCTGAGCCCAAAGCAAACAGAAGAAAAAACGATAAAGACTAGAATGGAATAAATGAAATAGAGAATAGAAAAGCAATAGAGAAAATCAAATAAACCAAAGTTGATGCTTTGAAAGATCAACAGATTTGACGAACTTTTACTTTGAATGACAAAGAGAGAATAAAAACAACAGAAGGTTCAAATTACTAAAATCAGGAATGAAAGAGAAAATATCATCAATGACCTTACAGAAATAAAAAAGGATTATAAAGGAAGAATATGAACAAATTCATCAGAAAAATTAGATTATCTAGACAAAATAGACAACTTTCAAGAAGAAACATCTATGTAATAGACTCAAAAAGGAATAGAAAATAGGAATATACCTATTAAAATTAAAATGATTGAAGTAATAATAATAAAAAAAATCCCACAAAAAAAGCACAGCCCCAGCTGGTCCCTCTGGTGAAATCTATCAAACACATAAAGAAGAATTTCCACCAATTCTTCACAAACCCTTCCAAAAAAATAGAAGCAGAGGGCAATGTTTAACTCACTTTATAAGGCTGATAGTAACTTGATATCACAATCAGACAAAGATATTGTAAGAAAACTGCAAATTTGTCTTATAAATATATACACAAAAATCCTCAACATATACACAACCAGATCCAACAACATATTTAAAAAAAGATTCTATACAATGACTAAGAAAAATTTATCTGAGAAATGCAAGGTTGATTTAGCATCCCCAAATCAATCAATACAATATGCCATATTAATACAATAAAAAACAAAAAACACTTCATCATCTCAATAAAGCAGAAAAAGTATTCAACAAAATCCAACACACATTCATGAGAAAAACACTAGAAAAATTAGGAATAGAAGGGAACTTCTTCAACTTGATAATAGACATCTATTAAAAACTTACACTAACATCATACTAAATGGTAGAAGACTGAAAGTTTTCCCCCTAAATCAGTCACAAGAAAATGATGTCTGCTGTCACTACTCCTATTCAACTTTGTACTGGAGGTTTTTGCCAGGGAAATTAGGTAAGAAAAATAAATACAAAAAAAGTCAGGTTGGGAAAGAAAGACTAGCATTTGGACATGACATCCTAAGGCATGCGTGCCTAAGAAAATCCTCATGTATTCACTAAATCTTATTAGAGCTAGTAAATGAGGTCAACGAGTTTAAAGGATACAAGGTCAATATACAAAAATCAATTGCATGACTATGTACAAGCAATGAACAATAGAATAGAATAGAATAGAATGTTTAAGAATGAATTTAATGAAAGTGGTCCAAGTCTTGTACACAGAATAATACAAATTATTAATGAAAGAATTAAAGAAGACTTAAGAAATGAAAAGACATCTAAAATTCATAAATTGAAAGAGTTATTTTTTTTAAGATGACAATATATCCATATTGATCTACAGATTCAACATCATCACAATAAAAATTCCAGCTGTCTTCTCTTTTGGCAGACATTGACAAGCTGATCTTAAATTAAAAAAGGATTTTGCTACAACAAACACACCAGCAGAGGAATATCAGTAAGCACCACAAAAAGCCATGGTACCATGACATCACATAAAGAAAACAAGTCTTCAGAAACCAAACATAAAGTCATGAATCATTGTGATCTAACTAACAAGAAATTCAAAATAATTGTCATGAAGAAATTCAACAAGCTACAGAAAACCTCAGAAAGGTAGTTCAATAAGCTCAGGAATAAAATCAATGAAAAAAAGGAATACTTTACAAAGGAGAATGAAACTTTACAAAGGACCAAACAGAAATTATGAGCTGAAGAACTCAATAAATGGGATGAAGAATGCATTAGAAAGCATTGGAAATAGAGCTGATAACATCAAAGAGAGAGTTAGCAAGCTCAAAACTAGAAACCTAGAAACAATACAGGTAGAAGAGGAGAGAGAACTAAGACAAAAAAATATAGAAATTCTACAATAATTATCTGACTCCATTATGACAACATAAGAGAAATGGGTATCCTAGAAGGGGAAGAGAGAGAGAAGAGAGCAGAGAGTTTATTTAATGAAAATGATAGCTGAGAACTTCCAAACCTGGGGAAGGAACTGAACATACAAATCCATGAAACTAATAGAACATTCAGTTATCTCACTGCAAAAAGATCTTCTCCAAGACACATGATGATAAAGCTGTCAAAAGTCAATGACAAAGAAAGAATATTAAAAGCTTCCAGGGAGAAAAAAATAAGCTACAAGAGAATCCCCACTAGGCTATCAGCAGATTTCTCAGGAGAAACCCTATTGGTTAGGAGAAAGTGAAAATATATATTTAAAATATTGAAGGATAAAAACTATCAGTCAATAATACTCTATCCAGCAAAGTTATATTTCTGACATAAAGGAGAAATAAAGCCTTTCCCAGAAAAAGAAAAGCTGAGGGAGTTTATCACTACTAGACCTACCTTACAAGAAAGGAGCTCTTTTACCTGAAATGAAAAGGGAAAAGTATACAAAACTTTGAGTAAGGTGATAAAGAGATAAACAGAATTGGAAAGTTCTAACTGTGTATCAGAATAGGATAGTATACATTTAATTATAGCAGAAAGGTTAAAGAGAAAGAAAGCATTAAAATAACTATAACCACTTTGATTTCCTAACAAACTCACAATATAAAAAGAGATAATTTGTGACATCAAAAACATAGAAGGCAAAGAAGAAAGGGCCAGAACCTGAATAGGCAATAAAGATAAGATGCTATGAGCAGAAAAAGGACTATTTTATCTATGAGACCATTTATACAAACCACATGGTAACCATAAAACAAAAATTCAGAGTAAAGTCAGAAATCATAAAAAAACGAGAAACTAAGAAACACATCACAGAAAACCACCAAACTAAAATGGCAAACAAAATTATTAGGAAAAAGAAATAATGAAAATATATAGCAACCAGAAAACAAGACGAATGGCAGTATTAAGGCCTTATATATCAATATTCACTCTAAAGGTAAATGAATTGAATTTACTAATCAAAAGAAACAGAATGATGAGATGGATTAAAAAATAAGATTCCACAGTATGCTATCTCCAGGAGACCCGTTGCAGCTCTAAAGACAAACACAGGCTCAAAGTGATGGTATAGAAGATGACCCTCCAAGCAAATAGAAACCAAAGGAAAGCAGGTGTAGCCATAGTCATATCAGAAAAAAACAGACTTCAAGCTAACAAAGATAACAAGAGACAAAGATGGACATTATATAATGATAAATGGGTGAATCCATCAAGAAGACATAACATTTATTAATATATATGACTATAACATATGAGCACCAAAGTATATAAAATTATTATCAGACCTAAAGGAAGAAATTGACAGCAATAGAATAACAGTAGGGGATTTTAACATCCCACTTATATCAATGGATAGGTCATCCAGACAGAAAGTCAACAAGGAAAGACTGACCTTAAATGAAGCTTTAGACCAGATGAACTTAATAGATACAGATAAAACATTCCATCTAAAAGCAGCAGAATACGCATTCTTCTAAAGTGCACACAGAATATTCTCAAAGATAGACCATATGTTGGGAAACAAAACAAATCTCAATAAAGTATAGAAGGTTGAAATCATATCAAGCATCTTTTCTGACTACAATGGTAAGAAAGTAGAAATCAGCCACAAGAAGAAAGCTGGGAAAGTCACAAATATGTAAAGACTAAGAAACATGCTACTGAATAACTATTGGATCAATGAAAAAGTTAAACAGAAATCCAAAAATACCTGGAGACAAATGAAAATAAGAAGACAGCATACCAGAATCTATGGGATGCAGAAAAAACAATACTAAGAGGGAAATTTATAGCAATACAGGCCTACCTCAAAACACAAGAAAAATCTCAAACAAACAACCTAACATTACACCTAAAGGAACTAGAAAGAAAAGAGCAAACAAAGCCAAAATCAGGAGGATGAAAGAATTAATAAATATCAGAGTGGAAATAAGTGAAAGAGAGATTAAAAAGACAAAGAAAAGATAAATGAAACTAATAGCTGGTTCTTTGAAAAGATAAACAAAATGGACAAACCCTTAGCCAGATTCACTCAGGAAAAAATAGAAGGTGAAATAAATAAAATCAGAAATGAAAGAGGAGAAAATACAACAGATACCACAGAAATAAAAAGGATTATAAGAGAATACTATGAAAATCTTCCTAACACATTTTATGAAGGCAACATTACCTTGATAACAAAACCAGACGAGGAAAATGTAATAAAGGAAAATTACAGGCCAATATTTCCCATGAACATTGCTGCAAAATCTTCAAGAAAATATTAGCAAATCGAACACAACAGTACATTAAAAGGATCATACCCCACAATCAAGGGCGATTTATTCCAGGGATGTATGGATAGTTCAACATCTGCAATTCAATCAAGGTGATATACCACATTAACCAAATGAAGAATAAAAATGACATTGATCATCTTAATAGGTGCAGGAAAGCATTTGACAATATTTAGCATCCTTTTATGATAAAAATTCTCAATAAAATGAGGATAGAAGGACAATATCTCAATAAGGCCATATATGACACACCCTCAGCTAATGTCATACTCAATTGTGAAAAACTGAAAGCTATCCCCCTAAGAAGAGGAACAAGACAAGGATGTCCACTCTCACCACCCATTCAACATAGTATTTGAAGTCCTAACCAGAGCAATTAGGCAAGAAAAAGAAATAAATGCTATCCAAATTGGAAAGGAAGAAGTAAAACTGTCATTATTTGCAGAGGACATGATTTTATATATAGAAAACTCTAAAAAATCTAACAAAAGACTACTAGAAATAATAAATGAGTACAGTAAAGTTTTAGGGTACAAAATCATTATACAAATGTTACTTGCATTTGTATACACTAATAATAAACTAGAAAAAAGAGAAATCAAGAATACAATCCCATTTACAATCACAAAAATAATCAAATATCTAGGAATAAATTTAATCCAAGAGATGAAAGAACTGTACACTGAATAGTATAAGGCATTGTTGAAAGAAATCAAAGAAGACACAAAGAAATGGAAAGATATTCCATACTCATGGATTGAAAGAATTACTGTAGTTAAAATTTTCATATTACTTAAAGCAGTCTACAGATTCAACACAATCCCTATCAAAGTCCCAACAGCAATTTTCATGGAAATAGATCAAAGAATCCTAAAACATATATGGAACAACAAAAAACCCTAAATAGCCAAAGCAATTGTGAGAAAAAAGAACAAACATGAAAGTATCACACTCCTTTGATTTCAAAATATACTACAAAGCTATAGTAATCAAAATAGCATAGTACTTGCAGAAAAACAGACATATGGATCAATGGAGCAGAACTGAGAGTCCAGAAATAAACCCACACATCTATCGACAGCTAATTTTCAACAAAGGAGCCAAGAACCTACAATGGAGAAAGGAAAGTCTCTTTAATAAATGGTTTTGGGAAAACTGGACAGCCACATGCAAAAGAATGAAAGCAGAACCATTATCTTACACCACACACAAAAATTAACTCAAAATGGATTAAAGACTTAAATGTGAGAAACGAAACCATAAAACTGCTAAAGGTAAAAATAGTATGCTCTTCAACATCAGTCTTTGTGGTATCCTTTTGAATATGTCTCCTCAGGCAAGAGAAACAAAAGAAACGCTAAACAAATGGGACTACATCAAATTAAAAACGCTTATGCTCATCAAAGGAAACTGTCAACAAAACAAAAAGACAATCTACCAGTTGGGAGGAGATATTTGTAAATCATGTGTCTGATAAGGGGCTAATATCCAAAATATATAAAGAACTCATACAGCTCAACAAGAAAAATAACAACTCAATTTTAAAATGAACAGAGGATCTAAAGAGACACTTTTTCATAGAAGATCTACAGATGGCCAACAGGCACATGAAATAATGTTCAATATCACTAATTATTAGGGAAATGCAAATCAAAACTACAATGTGCTATCACCTCACACCCATCAGAATGTCTATAATTCACAAAACAACGAATAACAAGCGTTGGAGAAGATGTGGAGAAACAGGAACCCTCATACACCGTTGGTGGGAATATAAACTGTTGCAGCCGTTATGAAAAACATTCTGGAGATTCCTCTAAAAATTAAGAACTACCATACAATCCAGCTATAGCACTTCTAGGTTTTTTCCAAAGAACATGAAAATGCTAATTTGGAAAGATATATGCACCCTTCTGTTCATTTCAGCAATATTCACAATAGCCAAGACTTGGAAACAACCTAAGTGCCCATCAATGGATGAATGGATAAAGAAGATGTGGTATACATATACAATGGAAGACTATTCAGCCATAAAAAAGATGAAATCTTGCCATTTGCAACAACATAGATGAATTGTGGGATTATTTTTAGTGAAATAAGTCAGACAGAGAAAGTTAAATAACATATGATTTCACTCATATGTGGAAGAGAAAACAAGAATAAAAACAACAAACAAACATGTATAGAGAATAGATTGGCAGTTACCAGAGGGGAAGAGGGTTTGGAGGGAAGTTGAAAGAGGCAAATGGGCACATGTGTATGGTGATGGATGGAAACTACATATGTGGTGGTGAACATGACGTTGTCTATGCACAAGGTGAAATATAATGATGTACACCTGAAATTTATACAATGTTCTAAAATAATGTTACCTCGGTAAAACATTTTTAAAAAAGAAAATGAAAACACAACAGATAAGGCCTAAAATTCAGATCCAATATTATGTGCCGTCTTTACATCTGGTGAAATAGGAAGGCCCCTAGTGACCTAACTGCAAGATCCTCTCTCCACTTGATTCATGAGGATAAGATATTCCAGACAGTGAACTCTCTTTATCAAGAGGACCAGGTGCAATTTTTGCTTATCCCTGAGTAGGGAGTTTCGGTTCACTGCCAGCCCATAGAATTATTCCAACTGGTTAATCACATCCTTATATGGGAGTCAGAGGGCATCTTAACGTACTGTTACTAAAAATTCCCACCTCCTAACACCATTGCTTGTTCACTCTATTCCAAAGTGCAACCTCTGTGTAGCTATGTATGATAGATGGTGTCCTCTTCCTCTGGGCTGTCAGTCTATGTGACTAATAAACTCATCTATTCAGTGACAGGTGTTGTGTGTTCAGCCATCCCTATAACTCAAGAATGAGGAATCCTTTTCTCACTAACAGTGTGAATAGGAGGTGATTATAACAATTGTCATTATGAACAGGATGGTCCCACCATTATTGAAGCTCCTTGGTCAGTTTTAATTAACTACTCTTTGCTCACTGGGTTCATGGTAAGAAAAGACTGCCTTGGATGGAACTGCCAATTATTGGTGGCCTTGCACTTCGGCTTGTAAGGTGCTTTGTTGTCTCTGTTTGATGTTGCCACCTCTTCTTATTCTAGAATTCTTTCATGCTCAAGAAAAAAATTATTGATAATTGACTATAACCCAGTGTGATGTGCTATTGATTTTGGCCTATATTTGCAAGATTATATCTGGGGCTCCCAACTATAAAAGTGGCAATAATGCATCTCCTTAACTAGTTGTCACTTGAGTCCTGCTTACCAATGGTCAGGCTAGAGTTCTCTCTTCAAATGTGTCTAGCCTGCTGACTGTCATTGGCTGTTTGGGTTAGCCAAACAGACATTTTTGTAATTGTGTACCCCTGGGATAAATCTGAAGACAACTCTTTGTGAGCTTTATGGAAAGGAAAGAGACCATCCCTCCTGGGAGGATTAAGTATGGCACCTGGTTGCCTAACAAGAGTGATGTTATTCAGGCCAGTGTAACAACCTTGCTCAAATCTGTGCTGATGCTTCCCTTGCTCTTTTTGCACACATTCTCCTGACACCCAAGGGTACTGACGTACACACCCATGGTAGAAAGGAAAGGAGAACAAGCATCTTACTCAACTGCTCTCCCAATGCATAACTCCTAGTCCGGGTACCCGGGCTTGGCTCAGTGCTGCTGCTTATCAGCACATCAAAGGGCTAATTTTGCAAACGAGGGGCTTGATGGCCCCCACCAGGGACATAGACAAAATTACCTTACTGGATTTGGACCCCAAACCCAGGGTCATTGACTAAAGTCCCTGGAGGAAAAAGATGGACTTCTATGAGGTCAGGAGATGCTCGTGCTTCTGAAACTCTCTGTAACCACTCAGTTATCCCTACCATGTGTGATTAGTTGAAGATGCATAGCCATGATATTACATGACTAGCAATCCAACACATTCTAAAGAAATTTGTATAAGAAGAAAAAGGAAACAAAAAAAGGAAATGTGGTAGGAACTAGAAGAGACATAGCAAAGAATGTTTTCAATCTGTTGGCCTTTGAGTTCTGGAGATCACAATATTTTTCCAGTGTGCCACTCTTCTGCTTATGCCACTGTTACAACAAAGTCCCGGCCTCAAGGTTATAGGGAAAATAACCATGGCACCCCTGTGGCACAACAAAGGGACTGATTTGATCTCAACTTAAACCTGGGGTCCTTAATCCTTATAAAACATCCATTGCCATGGGGAAGGCCCTTAATCCTGAAGCTACTGATTTGAGGCTTTCTGGAGAAAGAAATTTACAATATTTTAAGGGTAAAGAGAACCCCTCTGAAGTATATCTAGTGACAAATCAAAAGAAAACAAAACAATAAAAGGATTGAAAGAAAGAAAAAGGAATCTTGGATACAGGGGTGGAAACAAACCTTAAATTGAAACAAAAGTCAATAATTTCACACAATTGGAAATTCAAAATGGACTCAAATAATTTTTCTTTTTTAAAGATTGGCACCTGGGCTAACAACTGTTGCCAATCTTCCTTTTTTTTTTTTTTTTCCTGCGTTATCTCCCCACACCCCCCCGTACACAGTTGTGTATCTTAGTTGCATGTCCTTCTAGTTGTGGGATGTGGGACGCCGCCTCAACGTGACCTGACGAGCGGTGTCATATCTGCACCCAGGATCCGAACCCTGGGCCGCCGCAGCGGAGCACATGAACTTAACCACTAGGCCGCGGAGCCGGCCCCAGACTAAAATAATTGATATATCAAAAAAGATAAGGGAGTGCTGATTGTTTTTTTTAAAAAATTGTGGTAAAATATACATAGCATAAAAGTTGCCATTTTTAAGTATACAATTCAGTGGCATTAAGTACATTCACATGGTTTGTTCAACCATCACCACCATCCATCTCCAGAGCATTTTTTATCTTGAAAGATTGAAACTCTGTACCCATTAAACAATTACTCACCATTCCCTCCTCAATCCATCTCCTGGCAACCATCATTCCACTTTCTGTCAATAAATTTGGTTACTCTAGTTACCTCACATAAGTGGAGTCATACAGTATTTGTCTTTTTGTAACTGTCTTATTTCACTCAGCATCATGTCTTCAAATTTCATCCACATTGTGGCATGCGTCAGAATTTCCTTCCTCTTTAAGGCTGAATAATATCCATTGTACATATATACTACATTTTGTTTATCCATTCGACTGTTAATAGACACTTGGATTACTTCCACCTTTTGACTATTGTGAATAATGATGCCGAGAACATGAGTGTTACAAATATCTGTTCAAATCCCTGCTTTTAATTCTTTTTGGCATACACCGAGAAATGGAATTACCATATGATAATTTTATTTGCAATTTTTTGGGGAACCACTATACTCCTTTCCACAGCAGTTGTACCATTTACATTTCTACCAGCGGTGCACACAAGGATTCCAGTTTTTCCACATCCTCACCAACACTTGTTATTTTTTTGTATTTTTGATAATAGCCATCCTAATGAGTATAAATTGATATCTCATTGTAATTTTGATTTGCCTTTCCCTGATAGTAAAGGATGTTGAGTATGTTTTCATGTATTTTTGACCATTTGTATATCTATTTTAAATAAATTTCTATTCCAGACCTTTGCCCATTTTTTTAAATTTTTTTATTTGTTAAAGATTGGCACCTGGGCTAACAACTGTTGCCAAACCACTCGGCCACGGAGCCGGCCCCCCTTTGCCCATTTTTAATTTGGTGGTTTGTTTTTTGTTATTGAGTTGTAAGAGTTCTGTATTTATTCTGGACGTTAACCCGTTGTCGGATATATAATTTGCAAATATTTTTTCCCTTTATGTGGGTTCTCTTTTCACTCTGTTGATAGGGTCCTTTGATGCACAAAGGTTTTTAAATTTTGATGTAGTGTAATTTATCTAGTTTTTTCTTTTGTTGCCTGTGCTTTTGATGTCATATCTAAGAAATCATTGCCAAATGCGATGTCATGAAATTTCCCCTATGTTTTCCTTTGAGTTTTATAGTTTTAACTTCCATTTAGCTCTTTGATACATTTTGCATCAATTTTTTTATGGTGTAAAGTAAGGTTCCCCCTTCATTCTTTTGCGTCCTGTTTTCCCAACACCATTTGCTGAAAAGACTGATTGACTTTGCAGGTCTACCACGTAGATTTTGAATTAACTTTAACATCTGCTGAAATATACCAACGGGCAAAACTTTGTGGATTCAGTCAACAGTGAGGCTCAAATTAGAGTGGAATATCACTTCTTTCCATTCATTAACCAGGATGTCCCAGGTAAAGGACAGGGCCAAACTGTCATTAAAATTGGCCAAACATCAGAGAGTTATCTTTACACTGAATGCCCTGGCACACAAATGGCCCCATTTTTAAACTCTTAGTTCACTGCCTAAGAGTTTCCCCGTTTGGAGTAAAGAGCTCTGGGAATCTCATGGCTCACAGATACCCAAATATTAATCAAGGTAACTGATGTCACCACATATACTAAGGCTACAATACAAGGCCTCACTCCTTATACTTTTTGTAGTTCTAGATATTGCTGATAGTGTCCAACGCACTTTTATTATTTCTTAGAATACACAATGCTGAGCTTTTGAAAAAGGCCTTCAATGGACTTTCCAACTCCCTATGGGCACCAGAAATCCAGTTTAATTGAGAGGTATAATGGAATCTTTAAAGGATTATTTAATTTACAAAATATCAAAATGGACTTCCCACTGGGTATCACTATTGCCAGAGATATTAAGCTAAATTCACACACCTTGGGGACATGCATTCCCAACACCAATGCCACACAAGTTCCTCAATTGCCTTTATTTGACATAAAAGGAGATAACTCTAAAACTCATGTTTTTGATGACCAACTCACTGTATGGCCCTCTTCCTCCTGTTGAAGTGCTTACTTCATTTCTCAGGAAGGTACTTCTCCTACTCCCTAAAAGTTTCAGCCATTACCAAAGTTTAAATTGATATCAAGGTATCAAGGGGTCAATTGTGGTATAAGGCTTAAAATTAAGGTTCAATATTATGTGCTGTCTTGGCATTTGGTGAAATCATGAGTGTCTCAAAAGGCCTAAGCACAAGTTCACCTCCCTCTCCGCTCCTGCACGTGAGGCACAATAGAGAAACAACTCTCTTTATGAAATGTACCAGGTACAGTTCCTGCTTGTCCTTAAGTAGCAGAATTCATTTCCCTATCACCCTGCAGAATTACTTAAAGAAGCCAGTCACATCCTCCTGCAGGAAACAGGGGACATCTCACCCTCTTCATAGTGCAAGGTCTGTCTCCCACCATCCCCGGTCTTTCACTCTGTTCCTGCATGTAATCTTGTGTGGCCTGAGTGGGTGCAGTTTTCTCCTCTCCAGGACTGTGAGTGTATGTGACAAACTGTCCTCAATCTCATCTTTCCAGAGTCAGTTATGCGTTTGTCCATCCTGATAATTCTAGAGAATGCTCCTTTCAGCAGTTAACAAGAGATGATTATAACAAAAGACAACCTACAAAATGGGAGAAGTTATTTGTAAACCATATATCTTATAAGGGACTGGTATCTAGCATATATAAAGGACACTTACAACTCAATAATAAAAAGAGAAATA
Source organism: Equus quagga (assembly GCF_021613505.1). Taxonomy (NCBI): domain Eukaryota; kingdom Metazoa; phylum Chordata; class Mammalia; order Perissodactyla; family Equidae; genus Equus; species Equus quagga. Next base: position 51,843,082 of record NC_060276.1, read on the forward strand.
ATACATTTAAAATGGGTAAAGGATATGAATACACATTTTTCAAAGATACAAATGGCCAAGAAACACATGAAAAGGTGCTCAGAATCATCAGGCATTAGGAAAATTCCGATTAAACTACAATAAGATACTACTTCACATGCACTAGAATGCCTATAATCAACCAAGTGGACAATAATGTTTTAGTGGGGATGCACATAAATTGGAGTTCTCAGACATTTCTGATGGAATAGTAAAATGGTGCAGTCACTTTGGAAACCTGTTGTTAGTTCCTCTAAAGGTTAAACATATAATTATCTTATGATATAGCAATTCTACTCCTAGGTATATATCCCAGAGAACTGAAAATGCATGTTCATGGAAAAACTTGATATGATTGTTCATAGAAGCATTATTCATAATAATAAAAAATAGATACAACCTAAATATCCAAAATGAATTGATGAATGGGTAAACAAAATGTCGTATATTTATACAATGGACTAATATTTGCAATAGCAAGGAGTGAAGTACTGATACATGCTATCACATGGATGAACTTTGAAAACATTATACTAAGGGAAAGAAGCTAGACAGAAAAGGCCACGTATTGTCTAATCCCTTTCCTGCTAAATGTCCAGAATAGGCAAATCTAGAAAGTACATTGACAGTTCCTTGGGGTTTGGAGGAAGGAGAAGCAGGAAATAACTCCTGATGGGTATAGAGCTTTCCGTTTGGGGTGTTGAACTGTTCTGGAATGAGATAGAATTAATGGCTATACATTCTTGTAAATACCTTAAAATTTACTGAATTGTACACTTTTAAAAGGTACATTTTACAGTATGCAAATTACATCTTACAAAAATATTTTGAAAACTTTTTCACCTAAAAAATTTAGTTATACTTTCAAGATATTACCACCAATGCCATTATGTGTATGCATATTCATTGCAAGACTCTATTCCCATTATTTTATCACTTCCTAAATGTAAAACAAAGGGAAAAACTTACTAGGAAATCAAGAAATGTATTTGGCCTAATAAAATGAAAGTGACAATTTCAACAACTTTCATAATTTGGTGATCATTTACATATGGACTTATCCATGATTCACAATTAAAGCATGGAAGTGAACTTTATTTTCAAGCAGCAAAAATGAATTTGTACTTCTTGCCGATTTCGTCAAATATGCTAGTGTTATCTAAATAATTACTTCCAGTCTCTAGTTGACATACCTAGACTCAGTCTTAATATTGAGATTAAGCTTCATTTAAGTGATGAAATGGCTATTAATAATATGAAGTTAATAAATTTTAAAAAGTATCACAGTGTGACATTTCCTCCTCGTATTTCTTTTGTATTAAATACCTCTTCATTGACCACACTAATTATGTTTTGGATGTTAGGAGGGGCAGGCATTGGTATACACTTTGAAACATCTGTGAATATATTTTATAACAAATGGGAATATATCTTCTTAGTATTTTTGTTCCAAATTCCAAAAGTGCAGTATTGGAAAGAGAAGTGTAGTTTGATGGGACCTAAAGTTATTAAAACTCAGTAATTATTCCAAATGCCCTTTATTTTAGCATATCTAATTTTGAATGATGTGTTTTTGTAAAATTATCTGTTAAGTGTGTTTTCAGTAGTGTAGGAGCAACAAATTTATCACTGCAAATTCTAATTATAAGAGCATCAGCAATGACGGTCCTAGAGTATCAGTGCTGTTTTCAGAGTTACATAATATAATAATAATCTCTCCTTGCTATTCCATCAGAAAATCAAGACAATCCAGTGGCAAAATAGACAATAAGTGCCTTCTCCATTGTTTATGTGATCTCACTTTCAGTTTCATTGCTCCAACAGCGTTAGTGGCTAATCTTGTATATTGTGGCACAAAATTATTTTTCAAATGAAGGCATTTGAATTTACTGACTTACTAAATACCTAGAGTAGTGTTAGGCAAGCATTGACGAACAGGCCAACTTTGGCCCACTGTCTGTTTTTGTAAATATAGTTTCATTGGAACACAGCCAGCTCCGTTAGATCGTGAGTTACCTATGGCTACTTTCATACTACCTGAGGAGACTCAAGCAGTTAAGACAAAGACCATCTGCCCACAAAGCCAAAATTATTTACTCTCTCGGTATTTAGAGAACAAGTTTGCTGCCCTCTTGTCTAGAATGAGAATGTTGGACTTGTACGAACCAGAGGAATCACCTGATTCACCCAACTTATTTCTAAGCAATAAAACTGAGGCCTAAATAGGTCAGACAACTTAAGTTATAATCATAACAACAACCATGGTAAAACAACATGGCAAAAACAAATATTGTTTATTAAGATTCTATTCTGTGCCAAGTATTATGGAAAATGGGTAATAATTTACAATGATTTACAAATGTGGAATTGGGCCCACAAAAAGCTTAATAAACTTGCCCGGAATTGTCCATGTGGAGCATGTTGGAGGCAACATTTAAATATTCATCTATCTGGTTCAAAAGACTTTTTTTTTACCCCATCTATTCACATGTTCTCAACAGAATGATTAGTTGGCCAAATTTCTAAAATTTTCTCCATTAACCCTGGCATATAACACACGAGTAACTACTTTCCACAGTGGCTTTTAAAATACAATATTAATACCATATACTCTATTTGACACAAGATTAATGATCAGCATATTTTGTTGATTATCAGGTAGGGCACTTCTTCATAAATTTTAAATATCCACTCTATTTTCAGGAAAGAAAATGTCCATCAAAAAGGTAAATTGGTATGGGACAGTTAAGAAGAAAATATTTAGTTTAAAAAGATGAATTAAAAGAAGAAATACAAATGTCAGTAAACAATATTATGTGATATTGTTTATATCAAGATGCTTTCTGAACAAAACAATTGCCTGCATCAAGGTTTTCAGATTATTCAAATTTAATTTAAAGTGTTGATTTATATTTAACACCAAGGCCAACCTTTTTATAAAAAAATTTAATGCTCGGTATACATAAGAAACTGCTTCCCCAAATATTATGAGAACAAAAATATTTTTAAAATATTATAGTCACAAGGTGAAAGAGTTCTTGTAAGCCACAGTATGTACTGAAACTTAAATTAGAAAATGAGACACACTGTTCTATGATTTTGATGTTAGTACATTATATTTTTAAAGTTAATGATTTTTTTATCTCTTTCTTTCTGAATTATCATTTTTCTATGTTTTGCCTGAGACGTTAACTTTGGTGGCACTTCACAGAGAAACGGTATATTCCAAATTCATGAGCCTCCATTACTGAATCCACTAGAAATGTATCCAATCATCCATAGTTTGCTGGCTTATAGAGGTTATCCACTGAATTGAGAGTTATGCTTTTGGAGAGGAATTTAATTCGCTGCTACCATTCAGAATAATGCATTTATTTTATAAGAAGTCAACAAAGAAAGTTTGGTACCTTAATATGTGAAATATGTCTGCTTTTTCTCCTCACGAATTCTTGCTCAAAGAGGAGTTTGTTGGATGGGGTAATTTCCACTATCCTATGTAGATAGTGTAGTATACCCACTTTGGTGTTGTCTGTGAGATGGGTTCATTAGCATTCAAGTGTCCCCCCTCTGCCACAGAATCTATGCTCATCATATATCAAGATTTGCTGCTTGGACTTTTTTTTTTTTTTTTTTTTGGTGAGGAAGATTGGCCCTGAGCTAACATCAGTTGCCAATCTTCCTCTTTTTGCTTGAGGAAGTTGGTCTCTGAGCTACATCTGTGCCAATCTTCCTCTATTTTGTATGTGGGATGCCACCACAGCATGGCTTGATGAGTGTCATGTAGGCCCATTCCCAGGATCTGAACCCATGAATTCCGGGCCACTGAAGCAGAGCATGCCAAACTTAACCATTACACCACCAGGCTGGCCCCTGCTTGGACAATTTTTAGCAGGATTGTTTACATAATAGTATAGCTCTGAAAACCATGTTCCCATATATTACCCCAATCTTTGCCTTGCTCGCTTCCTTAAGTATGTTTCCTTGTATGCTTCACTTGAAAATCCTTTGTTCTTGACAGAAATCACCTCCACCACTGCAATGTTCCACCACTCATATTTTTTCCAACCAGAATGAAGTTCTTATTTTCTGGCCACATAGATGTGGCATAAAGTGAGAGAAAAACCATCCAAATCACTGCATCCATTTCTACTGAGAGAAACTTCCCCTTGTAGACATTATTTGCTCTCAGAAAGACGTTTTGATTTCAGTGGAGGGCTTCATTTGTGTGTGTGTATGGGGTTTATTGTTTACTGTCATAGCACTTAAACCTAATATCAAAATAAATGCTAAAGCAGTTTTATTGTTAAATAAAGCTTAAAAATAAAAAAAGATTTTGTCAATGCATATCCTAGGAGTAGACCTACAAAAGCATGAGCAATATTTTTTTTGTTTCTCCAGGAAGAAAATGTGCAGAAATAAGTTGGCAGATAGGTCTTTTTTAGGATTACAGTTCTTTAGCAATTAATTTACATGTGCTCCTTGAATTCAATTGATGATACAATCTCTATTTTCAAAGAAATGTTTTCACTTTGGATGAACAAGATCTAATATGACAATTAATGTTGACATATGTGGACAAATATATATTTACATTATTTCATAGGCTTGATTTCTCATATAACTGTAAAAGAGTATTCTGAGGTACATATCTCACATCTCCTTTCTCTTTTGGTTTAATCCATATTTTCATATATTGTTCAACATTTAGAAGTGACTTTTTTAGTGATTCTATTTTCTCTTTTACTCAAGTCTATAACCATTTATCATTTGCTGTTCTTGTTCACTCCTCCTTTACCCCAACAATAAGCAATTCAGAATATAAGTGCACTAAACTGTTATCATTCAAAACGTTAGCATTCTCAATAACATTTGCATTATAAAATAGATTCTCAAGGGAGAGGGTCAACTCATTTCACACATCTATCAGTGATAATTGGAAACAAGATCAGTGGGCAATTATTTTACAACACACTGATATTACCTAAAATAGCAACTTTTATTATGGTTTCCTTAATTAAAAGATATGAAAGCTTTCATTTCATGTTCACCTACAGTAAAATCATCATAGAATCTCTCAATTTTCATAAAAGTCCCAAGCATAGACTTCTGATATAAAGAGATTTGAATGAGGGACAGTCTCTCATGTGGTGTACTTTTGTTCTAGATTCTAAAGATCTTTGAAATAGACATCCACAATTTTTCTCCGGAAAGAGCTCAAAACCAATCAGAGAAACTTCTCCAAGGAGAATGGGTATTAGCCTGACTTTCTAGGAAGAGAAGATAACCAGTATTTTTGAATTGGAGGGATAAAAGTACTGACCATAGTCCAATGATCAGGGGGACAGAGACAGGAAGATAAGACATTTAGTGCCATAATTTCCTTAATGTCTCAATCAATTCTGACCCTGAACTGGGAGATAGTTTTGCAGCACAAATGGTGACTACACATGTGACCTGCTCTAAGCATTGCCGCTAGCACACTTCGCCCCTGTGCTTAGATAGAAGCCCTTATAGAGACCCTATTCTGTCATTCAAGGCTTATCCTGATCAGGTCAGCTGCTACTTGAATATCAGGTATCCACTCTATGGTCGTAGGTAAAACTCTTCTCACTAACTCCTGTGACCTATAGTCTGGAGTCCCAGAGTCATGTTCTGTTCATTGACTGAAATCATCAATACACCGTGACCTAGAGAAGAAAAGAATGCATATCCCTGATATACATTGTTGCAGAGACAGCTATCTTTCTACGAAAACTCATAGCCTTTCTTTCACACAATAGAATCGTTATTGTGAAGTGGCTGCCCAGTCAAGAAGTGCCCATATGCTTATCAGATGTTTGTGGATCTACCGAGGACAGTATAATTAGTTCTCGTAGATAGAATATGAACAGAAGTGATGTGTATCACTTCAGGGCAAAGGTACTTAAGAGGCCAATGTGACTCCACCTTATCCCTCTTTCCAAGCAAGGCAGCTAAAGAGTACTACCAAGCCCTAAGGGATGCTGAAGACGCAAGATGGAAGAGGACTAGATCCCTAAAAATAATGTATTCTATTATGAACAAAGACATTGGACTTTATACATAAAAATAAACAAAATCCTATTTAGCTATCACCCTGAAATATTAGTCTTAGTTGGCTTGTGGAGATAGCAAAGGTAAGAGAAAACACTGCATAAATTTGGGGCCTCATTGGATCAGAAAACCTGAGTACTTCTGTATCCCAAAGAGTAGGCAATTAATTTACAAAGGCTTTGAGCAACAAATATCCATTAAGAATTTTTAATTAAACAAAGGAACTCAGTCTTCTTGGTAAAGATCATATTAAGATATTTCCTTTCTATTCCGGTCTATTGTTTCGGATGACATTAAAGTACAAGTCACCAAGTGGAGAGAGTTGTAAGGAAGCAAGAAAACCACAAAATAAGCCAAGCTTGGGATTTATATTCAGGGAAAACTTTCGAATACAGTTATTGACATTTGGAACTGATTAGAATAAAATAGATGAGAAAGCTACTAAGGTTTTGAGGGAAAGTTATTCCCAAGACATGACTCTAACAGCAAAATGCACAAATCTCTCTGCGCAGCCCAGGGGAAATACTTCCTCTCACATCTCAAAAAATGAAGAATGGGGATAATGGGAAACAAAATACTCCCCAGGGTGTGGAGCCAGGTGCCAATGGAAAGAGAAGCATCTCAGATTATAAAATCAAGGTATAATTTTACGAGTGCCATGCCATCAATGGATGTGGCCTTTTTAATGTGAATATAAGATTGTCTCTTCCCTCTGGATCTGGAACTATTCCTGGTAGTTCCAAACTCATTGGCTGAATGTTTTGTTCTCCAACTGGCAGATGAATAGAATCTTGAATGCCAGAATCTGGCCTTGTGAATAGATTTTCTATTTTCCTCTATTCATTTCTGGTATTTATTAAGCATTATCAGATGCGAAGAATTATAGGTGTCCAAATGACTTCGATGTCAGTAATAACTTATAGGATTACCAGATTTCTCCAACAACTTCACGTTACTTCGAGATCAGTGGCCAACAAAGACTTCAGAGCAGCTGCACAAAGATCTTGATGATTCTTAAATTTATTTCTCCAGCCACAACATTTCCAGGGAACTCCAGAACCTTATAGGTAACTTCGTATCTCCACTTGGATATCAAAGAGATATTTAAAGCTAATGTGTCCAAAATTTAGCTCATGATATCCCTTCATAAATATCTTCTTTTACAGTCTTTCTAGTATCAATAAATGCAAACCTCATTCTTCCAGTTGGTCAGCCCAGAATTCTTGGCTCTTCTCTTTTTCTTACCTCCCACACCTAGACATGCAGCAAAACCCGTTTTAGGCTCAAATATTTTTGAGCATCTGACTACCTCTCGCCATCCCCATTACCGCTTCCCTAGACCAAGAACCATCGTCTATTTCTTGAATTACTGCAGTAGGCTCCTAACTGGTCTCTCTGCATTTGTCCTTGCTTCTTTTTGCTCTATTCTTAAAACGTAAGTTAAAGCAATCGTTTAATACATAAATCATATGATATCATTTCTCATGAAACGTCCAATGGCTTTTCATCATACATAGAGTAAAATCCAGAGTCACGACAATGACTTATAATAACTTGCAAATCTGACCAGTGCTTTGCTCTGTGACACTGTAACCGCATAACCTCATTTCTTCTTACTGTACTCTTCTATATCCACTCCAACCTTTCTCAAATGTGTCACTGATGCTGCTATTTAGGGTCTTTAAAATTACTGTTCCCTCTGTCTAAATGGTTCTTTTCATAGATTGTCTTTACACAGTCATTTCATATCATCCTCCCATGCTTTATTTTCTTCTGTTTAGTACTTAACAATGTTGAATATACTACATATTTTACCTACTGACCTTATTTTTTATTTTACAGTACTCATTAGAATGGAGAGTCCACGAAGGTAAGTATTCCTGTCTCTTGTTCACTGGATGAACTTCAGTGCAAAGAACAATAATTGACATGAAGTAGGTCCTCAATAAATTTTGTCTCTTTCTAATTACTAGAGTTCTCTGGTTTTACTGTCTAAGTAACAGTCTATTTCTAATAGTTCTCTTGTAATACCAGATCAATTTTTTTCCTGTTTTCTGAAATATATATTTCAAACCACTTCAAAATAAGTACAGCCTCTGCACAAATTAAATTTTAGTTTCTAATTTCAAAATTTCCACTCAGTTTTAATCTTGAAAAATTTCAGAACTAGAATGTTTCAAGGGTAGTAATAATGTGCCATCACTTTTGATTTAGTGGGCTCTTTCTTTTCTAGTTTTGTAAGGTACAAGTTGAGGTTATTTGATATCTTTTATCTCTTATAGTGTATGTGTTTACAGCTATAAATTTCACTTTGAGCACTGCTTTTGCTGCATCTTGTAAGTTCCTCTGTACGATTTCACTGGCAAATAAGTTATATCCATTCAGCTCTAGAACTTTGAAATAAGACTGTCTGGATTTGAGTCCTGTTTTTACATTAACGGATGTGTAAAACTGAATTAAATATTTACCCTCTGTTTTACAAGTTCTACATCAGAAAATGTAAGATTGTGGGAAGGGTTAAATAATATGATATCTCAATCACTTCTCATGGTGCAAATACAAGAAATTTACTGATGAATGATCATTATCACTACTATTATTTTTTTTACCATGTTTCATCAACTGTATAATAGTCTGTTTCTGACATGTAAGCGTTTGTCAGATTATCATTCTGAAGACTGCTTCTACCTTCATCAAGGAAAATAAATGGATGTGACTTGGAATAAGTATGTTTTATACTTGATATGAAACTTTCATATGATTGGTTTTTTTTTTTTTTGGTGAGGAAGACTGGCCCTGAGCTAACTTCTGTTGCCAATATTCCTCTTTTTGCATAAGGAAGATTGTCGCTGAGCTAACATCTGTGCCAATCTTCCTCTATTCTATATGTGGGGTGCCACCACAGCATGACTTGATGAGCAGTGTGTAGGCCCATGCCTGGGAGAAAACCTGTGAGCCCTGGACCACTGAAGCAGAGTGGGCTAACTTTAACCACTACACCACCGGGCTGGCCCCTCATGTGGTTTTTGTTAGTATTTACTCTCCACTTTTATAGCCAGTGGGGTGCGATCCTTAGTCATAGTAGAAACGGCTTCCTATGTTTCATTCCTAATATGAGGAGCCGATGTCATGCTTAGTCCATGCCAATACTAAGGGCCATGCTAGAAACGCTGCAGGGTGGTTTCCTCTCTTATCTGATGTTAAGATCTTAGTATGATCACACTCAAATTGCTTCTCCTTTGTTATCATTGCTCTCTGAGGTAGGCAGTGCTAAGATTTTACAGAGACTGAAAGCAGGTTTTTGGAGATTAAGTACATTTCCCAAGGTCACACAGTTCTGGCACATATTAGCATTATTCCCATTGTTGGTAATTGATGATGCTTGTGATAGAGGTTTTGGTGACTTTGAGGACATGTTATTAGTTATAACAGACAGACAGTACAGACTAGGTTATATTGTGGTTGCAAAAAAATCTCAAGGGCTTATAACAATAATGTTTATTTCTTTCCTCTGCTACTCGTCTAACATGGGTCATCAAGGAGTCTCTGCTCATGGTAATCACTCAGGTACACAAGCTGACAGGTCAGTTACCATCTCTAAAGTTTCTATATGAAGGAAAACAGAGCTTTGTAGGATCTTGAACTGACAATTATATATTTTGGCCAGTAAATAATAAATATAAATTCTGCTCACAACTATTGACGTGGTCTCACCCTGTCACGAGGGACAACTGCAGTTGCAACATAATTTGTAATAGTCTCATGTTACTGAAAAGGGAAAAATGGAAATATTTGGCGGCCAGCAAAATCCCAGAAGGAGAGTTTGGCCCTTTACAGTTGGTTATATCACTAGATGCCCAGACTCTCAGACTTAACAATGTTTGTAGAATTGATATCATCTGTGGATTGGATATCACCAAAATATAGGGTTCATATAATTTTCTATGGCCACAATAAGAATAGAAACCCAGAAATCTAAGTGCCTGCAGTCATGGAGCTGTTATTGAAACTCGAGTTACAATATCTGAATCATTTGACCACATCTGACTGTACACTGTTATACGTCGATATTGTGTTCACTCATCCATTTCACATAACTAATCTATTCATTGATTCCTTGCTCGTTTGTTTATGGAACATCTATCATTTTTCCCTCAAGGCTTACTATACATTGAGGATAGAGGAATCACCAGCATATAAAAGAAAAGGAACATTCTTAAGAAATACAGACAAAGTCTTGCTCGTAACATTTGGACAAAGTCTTAATGGCTGGGCAAGATACTGATAAGAGAAATTTAGAGTGAGGATGGATTTCTAGGTGTAGGAAACATTAGTAGGAAAAAGCTAGGAAGGTATGTGCTTATATTAACTGTAGTTGCTTATATAGTGCTCCAAATTCTATATGGGTTTGTTTCTTCTCTAAACTTGATTGTTTCAGACAGAGTATGGGTACATTCTGTCTTTCTATACACTAGAGTCACTAGTATAATATTGGATGCAACACTGGAGGCACAATAAATTTTGATTAAAATAATTAATATGTAATTGATGATATTTTATTTCATTAAAAGTGTTCTATAAATACCTGAACAAAAAAGCATGTTTGGGTCTCAATTTGCCAAATATATGACCCTTATTTTATAGTTTGGGAAACATTCAGAAATATACTGATTCGATCAATGTGGCCAGGAAGAGTGGTTATTTTCTAATGTAATGGATATTTCTAATGCATGATTGGAAGGTATTGAAATAAGATGATTTACAGGAAGTGAAACCATGATCCAGCATCATTTTGCTGGTCCTCACATTGCTCTTCCAAGAGGCTCATTGCCTCTTCTTTCCTGTCCCATGTAGCAATATAAAAAGTTTGTCTGTTGCTGGAAAGATGATTATTTCCTCAAAAGGACCAAAATTTCACTCAAGAAAAAACTCATATGGGAAATAGTTTTCCTATAACTGCCCGGATGCACATAGCAGAGCATAAGCTAAATGAAGGAAGACATCTGGCTGATATCATTTGAAATATAATTAAAGGAAGCCTTTCTCCAAAATATGTTTTTGAATCATTTTCTATGAAATTCAGACCATGGCATTTGTTTCTTTGCTTTAAGGAAATTTATCTCCAGGAGGCCACTTTATAAGTTTAAATGAATAAAAGCAGTGAAATCTGAATGCTTTCATATATTTCCACCAATTGTTTCATTAACCTGCATGCTTTTATCAGAATTCCTAATGTTACTCTCAGAAGTTAGTGTTCTGAAAAAGATATGTGAGGAAAAGAATGAGAAGTGGTTAGATCAGATAGATCCAAAGTAAAAGATTCTGTCTGAACTCTCTGTAGGAACATAGGACATAGGCAGCAAAAAGACTTCGAGGGAAGACAAAGTCAAAAAACTTCATTATTTCGCAAACATTAAGTTAAATATATCACTAAAATTTTATTATCTGTTATCATCTGATTTCAAGAACTGTCCTGTCTCAGGGCATCTACACTCGTGGTTCTAACTCCTGGAATAACTATGTCCCGGATAACCTATAGCTAACCTCTTCACTTCCTTGAGGTCACCTCTTCAGTGAGTTCTTTCCGGGATGCTCCATATTGCCACATAAAATTATAACTCTCCTAGGATCTGTGACATTGTTATCTCTCTCCCTTGCTTTCTTTCCTTTCCTTAACACTTATCATTATCAACTACAGCATATATGTTACTTATTTAAATGGTTTACTGTCTGTCTTCCCTCACAAGATTGTAAGCTCCATGAGTCCAAACAACTTTTGTCTACTTTTTAAGCCACCAAACCTACAATGTGCCTGGCATATAGTTGATGATCAGTATATATTTATTGAACAGCATCATACAAATTTTTAATAAATTAATCCTCTTTTCTATTATCACTTTCTTAATGAATTTTATATCATTGTTTTATCCCCCAATCTATGTAAAGAAAGGATCACAATTCCATTTAGATACAATTTCTTTAAAGAAAGCCTCAGTGGAATGATGAGACTTCAATGTCTTCAATTTCCTTTCCAGAATTCATACCCATCATATTTTTTGGTGTTTCCACATGCATCTTTTATGTTTTTATAACAATCATGCGAAATATATATAATGATTAGTTTAATAGCTAACAAATATATAGCACTTACTATGTGCCAGGCACAGTTCCAAGCATTTTGTTAACTCATTTACTCCATAGACACTTTTATGAGCTAGCTCTTATTAGTATCATCATCATCATTATCATCATCATCATCATCCTCATTTTACAAGTGAGGAAATTCAAGTGTGAAGTTAAGCAGCTTGTCTAAAGTCACGCAGCAAGTAGTGGTGCTTAGAGTCACACTCAAGCAGGCTGACTCCAGAGTTTATGCTCTAACCATTAAGCTATGTTACCTGTAAAGTTTAAATGAAGGAGCCAAGACTCACTCAAGAATTAAGAAAATTGTCCAGGGACCTACAGCTGGTAATGAGTGGGACCATTATCTTAGACTTTCAGTTTCTAGGATTTGTACCCTCTCTCACTATCCTATGGTTCTTCAATCAATTACAAGCTGTGTGACCTTGGGAAAGTCACCTGATTTTACTGAGCTTCATTTTCCACAGATAAAGTGGAGATAATAATGCTTACTTCACGAAGTTGCAATGAATATTAAATAAAATTAACTATATACAAGGTTTAGCTCAGTCTCTTGCACATAATAAATATTAACTTACTAATACATGGATGCTCTAGAAAAGCTCTTTATTTCCAGTACTTGATAAGATCAGATTTATTAAGAATATGGTAGCCCTGGAAAGTGGAATGTATATAAAGAAAAATTTATAGTTTTGTATAATGTATGTTCCCTAAACCTTGATAATTCTGTTTCTATATTTTTATTGTGGTAAAAAAACAACATAGCATTTAGCATCTTAACCACTTTTAAGTGTACAATACAGTTGTGTTAACTACATGCATCTTGCTGTGCAAAAGTTACCTAGAAATCTTTCATCTTGCAAAACTATAACTTTACACCCATTGAACAGCAAATGACCCTTTGCTCGTGCTGCCAGCCTCTGGCAACTACCATTCCACTTTCTGTTTCTAAGAAATAGCCAACATCAGATACTTCATAGAAGTAGAATCATGCAGGATTTGTCTTTTTGTGAGTGATTTACTTTACTTAGCGTAACGTCCTCAAGGTTCATCCATATTGTAGCATATGACAGAATTTCCTTCTTTTGTAAAGTTGCATAATATTCCACTGTATGTATGTACCACATTTTCTTTATCTACTTAACCATTGATGGACACTCAGGTTCCTTCCACCTCTTGGCTTTCGTGAATAATGCTGCAGTGAACATGAGCATGCAAAAATCTCTTTAAGATCCTAATTTAAATCCCTTGCATAAATATTCAGAAACTATGGGATTGTGGGGCTCATATGGTAGTTCTATTTTTAACTTTTTGAGGAACCTCCATACTGTTTTCCACAGTGATTGCACCATTTTACACTCCCACCAAAAGTGCACAAGGAATGCAATTTATCTACTTCCTCACCAATACTTGTTATTTTCTGTGCTTTTGATAATAGCCACCCTAATGAGCACAAATTGGCATCTCACTATGTTTTGTTGTTGTTGTTTCTTTTCTGCTGACACCTGGCACTTTATTAGTGAGGAGTCACGATCTGGGAGAGAGGAGGCTGGGATGGACAGGACCTGCACTCAACTCAGGGCATTTTCCTGGACATCAGGCTTTCCTGCACTCAGGTTTTGAGGGAACATCTTCAACGGATGAAATCCCCAGAGGGCAGCTCTATGCCTGCCCAGCAGTAGGGGTAGGAGGGGTACTCTAGGCACAGCCGGGCCCCTGAAACAGCAGGGCTTCGATGTTGAGCTCTCATGTCAATGGTTGGCACACCATCAGGGCCACCAGGAAGTTCTCAAAGTTCCAGGCAAAGCCATTGCAGCACACTAGAGGCCAGGTGATGAGCTTGGGGTCAATCAAGAGCTCAGTGGCATTCTCCGTGGGCATAGGCAGAGCCTCCCACAGGGAGACAAAAAGCAGGTATGCTTGGGTGCCATTCACCTCACACTGCTCAGAAGAGAGTGAAGTTGGGCTCACATCCTCTGCCAGGTTGGATGTACTTGAGAGAATTCAGGATTTCTTAGTTCTTGGCATTCTCCTGATGCCTGAACTGGTTGCATGGAAAGCAGAGTACAACCTGGCCCTGTGGCCCAGGCACTGCTAGAGCTCAGTTCATTTGTCTCGAGATATTTTCTATTTTCCCTTGTGGGTGCTTCTTTTACTTAATGGTTTTACCAAAGTGTATTGTTCTTGGATTTATTGTCGAAAATTAACTGCCCATAGATTTGTGGGTTTACTTTTGGGCTCTCAATTCTGTTCCATTGATCTGTACATCTGTTTTTGTGCCAGTACCATGCCGTTTTGATTACTATATCTTTGTAGTATATTTTGAAATCAAGGAGTATGATACCTCCAGCTTTCTCCTTTTTTCTCAGGATTCCTTTGGCTATTTGGAGTCTTCTGTTGTTCCATATAAATTTTAGGATTCTTTGTTCTACTTCTGTGAAAAATGTCATTGGAAATTTGATAGGGATTGCATTGAATCTGTAGATTGCTTTAGGAAGTATGGACATTTTAACTGTTAATTCTTCCAATCAAAGAGCACAGAATATCATTCTATTTCTTTGTGTCTTCTTCAATTTCTTTCAACAATGTTTTACAGTTTTCAGTGTACAAGTCTTTCACCTCTTTGGTTAAGTTTATTCCTAGGCATTTTGATGTTTTGGTTACAGTTGTAAATGGGATTGTATTCTTAATTTCTCTTTCTGCTACTTTGATGCTAATGTGTAGAAACAGAACTGATTTTTGTATGTTGATTTTGTATCCTGCAACTTTACTGTAATACTAAAAGTCTTTGGTGCATTCTTTAGGGTTTTCTATATATAAAATCATGTCATCTGCAAATGGTGACAGTTTCACTTCTTCCTTTCCAATTTGCATCCCTTTTATTTCTTTTTCTTGCCTGATTGCTCTAGGAAAATGCTAGAACTGACTACAATGCTGAATTCACCAGGAGTTCTGGGTGGTTTAAATGATTTAAGAATCATTAATCATGATATATTGTGAAAGTTAGTGGTTGGTCTACAGGTATTGATATAAAGGTAGCTGAAGAATTTTCAAAAACTCTAGATAAGCTGTTTATGAGGAAAATTACCTGCCAGAGCAAATATTCAACATGCATGAAACTTCCTTATTCTGGAAATGGATGCCTGAAAGTACTTTCATCCATAAGTAGGCTAAGTCAATGCCAAGGTTCAAGGCTTTTAAGGACGAAATAACAGTCTTGCTTGTGGGCAATGTTGCAAGCTACAATTGAAACCCTTTGTGATCATGCACAATGAGAACCCCAGGCCTTCCATCCTATCAATAAGCACATACTACCAGTGTACTAAAGAAGCAATAAGAAGTCATTGATGACTCAGATCTTCTTCCAAAAAGCCCTCCTGAATTTCTATCCCAGCAAAATGGAGAAGTACTGATTGGAGAATAACATATCTTTCAAGATTCTACTTATTGTTGATAATGTTCCTGCACATCCTCCTTTTATTGTTGATGTTCATCTTGATATCAAAGTGGTGTTTCTCCCTCAAAACTCTATTTCTGAGATCCATCCAATGGATCAACAAGTTGTAGCAGTTTTTATGGGCTACTACCTGAAGAAGACCTTTGCACGGGATATTGCTGCAACTGAGGAAGACATTGATGCAGTTCTGGAAGGATTACAACATTTGTGACTGCATCAAGAACCTCACTTTGGCTTAGGGTGATGACATCAAGAAGTGTATAAATGGCATCTAAAAGAAGACACTCAAGAGACTTGCCCAGGACTTCAAAGAATGTGCCAAAAATAAACAAGGCTGTGGTTGAGCTGGAAAATGACTTTAACTTGGGTTTGGATGAGGATGATATTGAGGAAGTGGTTCCTTCTAGAAGTGGTTCCTGAGGAATTGACTAATGAGGAGTTATTGGAACTAGACCAGGAACACAAAGCTGAAGAAGAAAAGAAAAAAGGAAACTGCAGGAGAAGCAAAAGAACCCCCAAGAAAATTCACAGTGCAGCGTTTAGCAGAAGATTTTGTAGACATCAACAAGTTCTTTAAAAAGTCTGAAAATATGGACCCAAACACCGATAAGTTTTCATTAATAGAGAGGAATGTACGTGTTGCATTACCTGCTTACAAGAAAATCTATGATAAACAAGAAAGAAAGGAAGCAAACCACCATGGACATATTTTTGAAAAGAGTGACACCTCCTTAAGAAGAACCTCAGCCAGGTCTTTTCAGGAAGTATTTCAGGAAAAGTCATTGTTATCAGAGGAGATGACAGCTCCATGTGTGTTATTGCCTATGAAAACCTTCCAGTAGGGTAAGATATGGAGGTGGAAGACAGCAATATTGATGATCCTGACCCTGTGTAGGCCTAGGCTAATATATGTTTGTGTCTTAATTTTTAACAAAATGGTTTAAAAAGTAAAAAAATTACAATAAAATATAAAACTTATAGAATAAGGATATAAAGAAGGAAAATATTTTTGTACAGTTTTGCAGTGTGTTTGTATTTTAAGCTAAGTGTTATTACAAAAGAGTGAAAAAGTTAAAAAAATTAAAAAGTGTATAAAGTAAAAATGTTACAGTAAGCTAAGGCTAATTTATTATTGAAGAAAGAAAAGTATTTCTTATAAATGTAGTGTGACCTAAGTGTAAATTGTTTGTAAAGTCTACAGAGTGTACAGTCATGTCCTAGGCCTTCATATTCGCTTACCACTCACTCACTGGCTCACTCAGAGCACCACTCAGTCGTGCAAGCTCCATTTATGGTAAGTGCCCTATACAAGTGTACCATTTTTATCCTTTATATTGTATTTTTACTGTACCTTTTCTATGTTTAGATACACAAATACTTACCACTGTGTTACAACTGCCTACAGTACTCAGGACAGAAATACACTGTACAGGTTTGTAGCCTAGGAGCAATAGGCTATCCGGTATAGTCTAGGTGTGCAGTAGGCTATACCATCTAGGTTAGTGTAGGCACACTCCTTGATGTCCACACAATGACAAAATTGCCTAACAACACATTTGTCAGAACTTATCCCTGTCATTAAGCAAAGTACGACTTTATTAGGGAAAATCTATTTCCACCTTCTCTTTAGTCTTGAATAGAATTCCTTGAACCTGGGACGTAGTATTTCCCTCAAATTAAGATCCTTTTAGTTTTTCATTGGAAATCTTGATATTTTTACCAAGTCTTTCTAACTCATAAAATTCAAATTCCCCTCTCTTTCTTGCTTGTGGTAATCAGCAGTTGAAATCTTTCCCCATATTCTTAAAACTTCTAGATATTACTTTCTTTTGTGCTCTTTGTGTCTAATTGTGTTCTCTTCTGCACTTTAACAGCAGCTCATCAAGGATTACTTAAGAGTTCATGTACAGAGTTTGAGTAACACTTTTCTCCACTGTTTTCATGATCCCTTACCACAATTTCCAGACACTCTGTCATCCCAAACTCCATTGCCTGACAAAAAAATCACACTGAAGATTCCTTCTTTAGTTCAACACATTTTATGCTCTTGCAAACTATAGGTGAGGGAGCAAAGCTATATAAAGTTGATCTCTTAGTTCTTTTTTTCAAAAGGTAAAATTTCTTTAATTTCTGCCTGATTTTAGTAAATATTCAGTTCTTTAAAATAATTTATTTATTATTTCATCTATTGTTTATAATCGTTATTTTTGACCAGATTAAATAATATAAGCTCATGAACATTACAAGGATAAGAGCACTCAATTCACTACACTTTATGATAAGAATAAATAAAAGTAAGTAACTATTGATTCAGAATAACCAATTATGATACACAAAGTTTTATTCACCACAATCCAACAAAATAACTTCACACACACACACACACACACACACACACACATCTAGCCCAAGAATATCAGAGCTGTTTTTCAAATTAAAATAAAATCACACTGAGCAGTAACAGAAAAGCATATGAAAGCATAAATTTCACTGGTAAAGGTAAATATATACACAAATACAGAATAATGTAACACTATAATGATGATGCATTAATTGCTTTTAGCCACAGTATAAAAGTGAAAAGACAAAGAAATTGTCAATGGATAACAATATCAAAAGAAGCAAACTTTGATTAAAAGAACACAAAATGTGGCAGAAGGAAGTAAAAGCATAAACTTTTTGTATCTGATTGAAGTTAAGTTGTCATAAATTTAAAATAGGTGGTTATAACTACAAGATATTTCTGCAGTCTTCAAGGTAACCAAAAAGAAAAAACCTATAATAGATACACAAAAGATAAAGACAAAAGATTCAAAGCAAATCACTACAATAAATTATCCAACAATAAAGGAAGACATAAAGAGAGGAAGAGAAGAACAAAACAACTGCAAAATCTATATAAAACAATAAAATCACAATAGTAAGTCCTCACCTACCAACAATTACTTTAAATATAAATGGATTAAACTCTCCAATCAAGAGAAACAGAGTGGCTGAAGGAATAAAAAACAAGAACCAGCTATATGCTGGTACAAGAGCTTTACCTTATATTTAAGGTCACACATAGGCTGAAAGTCAAAGGATGGAAAACGATATTCCATGCAAATGGTAACCAAAAGAAAGCAGGAGTGACTATACATATATCAGGCAAAATAGACTTTAAGTTAAAAACTTTCTCTAGAGACAATGAAGGTCACTGTATAATTATAAAAAGGTCAATTCAATAGAAAGATATAATAATTATAAATATATGTGCAGCCAATATTAGAGCACCTAAATACGAAAAGCAAATATTGACAGATCTGCAGGGAGAAATTGACAGCAATGCATTAATAGTAGGACACTTCAATATGCCTCTTTCAATCATTAATAGAATATCCAGATAGAAAATCAATAAAGAAGGAGCTGAGTATACAACACTACAGACCAAATGGACTTAACAGACATGTTCAGAACTTTTCACTCAAGAGCAGAAGAATACAGGTTCTTCTTAAATGCGCATAGAACATTCTCTAGACTAGATCACATGTTAGGGAACATAACAAGTCTTGGCAAATTGAGGAAGATCAAAATCATTCCAAGTCGCTTTTCCAATCACGGTGGAAACTGGAAATCAATACAGTAAGAGCATATGAAAATTCACAAATAAATGGAAACTAAACAATACATTCTTGAACAACCATCCTAAAGGAAATAGAAAGGAAATTTTAAAAGTATCTTAAGATAAAAAATATAACATATCAAAAATCATTGGATGTAGCAAAAGCACTACTAAAGAGAGAAGTTTATAGTGATCAATCCAGACATTACAGTAGAAGAAACAACCTAAATTTAAATGTCAAGGAACTGAATAAAGGGAACAAGCTAAGCTCAAAGTTAGCAGAAGGAAGGAAATAATAAACATTAGAGCAGAGACAAATCAAATAAAGAATAAAAAAAACAGAAAAAAATCAACAAAACTAAAAGTTGGTTCTTTGAAAAGATGAATAAAATCCACAAACCCTTAGCTAGACTAAGAAAAACAGAGAGAAGCCTCAAACAAAATCAGAAATGAAAGATGGGACATTACAATGGATGCCTCAGAAATAAAAAGCATCATAAAGGACTCTTACGATCAACTATATGCCAACAAATTGGATAACCTAGAAAAATAGATAAAATCCTAGAATCATACAAACTACCAAAACTGAATTATGAAGAAATAGTAAGCCTGAACAGTCAAATATAAATGAGGAGATTGAGGGGCTGGCCCCGTGGCCGAGTGGTTAAGTTCGCGCGCTCCGCTGCAGGCGGCCCAGTGTTTCGTTAGTTTGAATCCTGGGCGCGGACATGGCACTGCTCGTCAGACCACGCTGAGGCAGCGTCCCACATGCCACAACTAGAAGAACCCACAACGAAGAATACACAACTATGTACCGGGGGGCTTTGGGGAGAAAAAGGAAAAAATAAAAATCTTTAAAAAAATAATAAAAAAAAAAAAATGAGGAGATTGAATCACTAACCAAAAACCTCCCAACAAAGAAAAGCCCAGGAAGAGACATTTTAACAAGTGAATGCTACCAAACATTTAAAGAAGAATTAATATCAATCCTTCTTAAACTCTTCCAGAAAATAGAAAAAGAGGGAACACTTTCAAACTCATTTTATGAGTCCAGAACACCCTGATGCCAACGCCAGATATAGACATGAGAAGAAAAGTACAGGCCAATGTTCCTGATGAACGTAGATGCAAAAATCTTCAATGAAATACTAGCAAACAGAATTCAAAAACACGTTAAAAGGACAATACACCATGATCAGGTGCGATTTATCCTGAAGATGTAAGGATCATCCAACATACAAAATCAAAAAATGTGATACACCACATCAACAGAATAAAAGAAAAAGACCATATTATTCTCAATAGATGCAGAAAAAGCATTTGACAAAATTCAACATTCATTCATGGGAAAACTCTCAACAAGATAGTTATAGAGGGAATGTAAATCAACACGATAACGGCCATACATGAAAAGCCCACAGACAACATTATAATGAACAGGAAAAAATTGAAACTTTCTCTTCAAGATTTGATACAAGGTAAAGATGCACACTCTCTTCATTTACATTCAACATAGTATTGGAAGTCCTAGCCACAGCAATCAGATAAAAATAAGAAATAAAATGCATCCAGATTGGAAAGAAAGAAGTAAAATTATCTCTGTTTGCAGATGATATAATTATATATGTAGAAAACCTTAAAGACTCAACAACAACAACAAAAACTGTTAGAACAAATAAATGAATTCAGTGACGTTCCAGGACGCAACATCAACATACACAACTCGGTCATGGATCTATACACAAACAAACTTTCTGAAAAATAAATTAAGAAAACAATGCCATTGACAATAGCAACAAATATAATAAAATGGTTAGGAATAAACTGAAGAAAAGAGGTGAAAGACTTATACTCTGAAAATTATAAAACATTGATGAAGGAAATTAAAGAAGACATAGGAAAGGGGAGGACAGTATGTGTTCATAGATTGGAAGAATTAGTATATTTAAAATGTCTATACTAGCCAAAGTGACCCACAGATTTAATTCAATCCCTATCAAAATCCCAATGTCATTCTTTACACAAATAGACAAGAAAAATCCTAAAATTTATACGGAACCATGTAAGACTCCAAATGGCCAAAGCAATCTTGGGAAAGAAGAACAAAGTTTGAGGCCTCACACTCCCTAATTTCAAAATATGTTAAAAAGCTATAGTAATTAAAACAGTAAGGTATTGGCATAAGAACAGACGTATCAATCAATGGAACACAATAGAAAGCCCTGAAATAAATCCACATGTTTACAGTCAACTGGTCTTTGACAAGAGTGCCGAGAGCACACAATGGGAAAAGGACAGTCTCTTCAATAGATTGTGTTGGAAAAACTAAATATCCACAGACAAAAGAATGAAATTGGACTCACAACATATCGTATACAAAAGTCCACTCAAAATCAAAGCAAAAAGCTTCTGCACAGCAAAGGAAAGAACAGAGTGAAAAGGCAACCTACCAAATGGGAGAAAATACTTGCAAACCAAATAACTGATAAAAAGAATATATAAGGAATTTTATAATGCAATAGTAAAAAACCAACTTTAAAAATGGGCAAAGCATCTGAATAGATATTTTTTCAAAGAAGATCTAAAAATGACCAACAGGTATATAAAAAGATGCTCAACATCTCTAAGCATCAGGAAGATGCAAATTAAAACCACAATGATATATCACCGCACACCTGTTAGGAAGGCTGATATAAAAAAGACAGAAGATGATAAGTGTCAGCAAAGATATGATGTGGAGAAAAGTAAGACTTGCACACTGTTGGTGGCAATGTAAATTGATACAGTCATTCTGAAAAACAGTAATTAGTTTCCTCAAAAGTTAAAACTAGAAGGACCTTATGATCTAGCAATTCCACTTCTGGATCTATATCTAATGGAAATAAAATCAGTATCTCAAACAAGTATCTTCACTCCCATGTTCATTGCATCCTTATTCATAATACCCAAGATACAGAAACAACCTAAATGTCCACTGATGAATGAACGGATAAAAAAGTGATATTTATCAATCTATATCTAGCTATCTACCTACACACACACACACAGACACACACACAATGGAATAGTATCCAGTCTTAAAAAAGAAGTAAACCCCACCATTTGCAACAACATGGATGAACCCGAAGGACACTATGCTAAGTGAAATAAGCCAGACACAGAAAGTCAAATACTGTATGATCTCATTTATATGTGGAATACAAAATAGTCAAACTTACAGAAGTGCAGAGTAGACTGGTGGTTGCTAGATACTGGGGAGAGGAGGAAATGGGGAGATGTTGGTCAAGGGGTACAAAATTTCATTTATCCAAGGTGAGTAAGTTCTGGAGATGTAACGTACAGCAATGAAACTGTAGTTAACAATACTCTAGTGTATAATTGAAATGGCTAAGTGGGTAGATCTCTAAAGTTCTCACCATAGAAAAAGGAAAGAAAATGTTAGCTATGTGAGGTAATGAGTATGTTAATTTATTTGATAGTGGGGATTATTTCCTTATTTCCCAATGTATATGCATATCAAAACATCATGTTGTATGCCTTAATTATGTACAATTTTGTCAATTATACCTCAATAAAGGTGGAATAAAAATAAAAGAGAAAAACATCACATTGATGTCTTCCCTACCAATCCCGTGCTCAAATCATAGTTCCTTTTCCCTAATTAATCTAGGGTTTCTGTATTACTGATCTCATTATATTTAATTGATATGTTTTATTGCTTTTGTCTCCCTTCCAGACTGAATGTTCCTCCAGGGTAAAAGTTATGCTTTATTCATACTTATTCTCCATTGATTAGCAAAGTGTCTGGTTCAATAAATGTCTTTTGAACAAACATAAATGAGCATAATATTAACAGAGCTACTTTTACAAAACAAGAATGGAACTCACCTTTGAAAGGATAAAAAATTGTATCAGACATTTTTACTAAAATGAAAGAATACATATTTTTAGGTAGTTGTAATCTTTCCAGGTAGAGTTCTGGCAAAAAACTCGAATGAACTGGTCAAACTTTATCTAACTTTAAACAGAAAATTAGTTACTACTTTCTTCCCTATTTATTATAGTATTCCTAATGGAATACGGAAATAGTTCTATGCAATTTGCAAATTTCCATTCACTTTAACGCTATATCTGCTGCTTATAGCAAGAAGAATGTTAAGCAAAACATGTCATTTTGACTTTAATATCATTATGTGAACCTCATTGGGAAACATATAAACCCCATCCAAGTAATATGGCATTATTCTGAAAAATCCAGTACTGTCCAAAACTTGGAAGCAGGAAAATATTTAATATTTGAGAATACAATAATTGTTTGAAGAAAAATAAGCAAATGATGAAAGAAGTGTATGAATTACATTATAAGTCAGTCTACTCATCTTTTATTTCAAATAAATTATTTTAGGAATAATTTAAGAAAATAAATATTAATTGTATATTTATTAAAGTATTTCATAAAAATAAATACCTTATTAGTGCATATGTATGCACTCAAACTTTATAATCCATTTTGTTATAACTCCAATAATTGATAATTATTTGTTAATAATAGATTTTTAAGGCCAATATCTTTGTTAGCTTTAATTAATATATTTAAACCTTACAAGTAACAAATGACTGCTCCCACTCACATCCCTACACACTCATTGAAATTTCCCAACTTAAGTGAAATGATATTTATAGTTCTGTGTAAGCTCCCTCCCACAAACAATACGGATAGACTGGTAATATAATTGTTCCTCTTTAATTTCAGAAGATTTTGTGCTTTTCAGAAGTTAGTAAAATTCTTGATGTCTATTATTGCAAAATGTCTTTTTAAGATTTCATTGAGATGTGCCTATTTAAATCAAACAAAAATTGAATCTGCACACATATGTTGCAGAAGTAGGATGTCAGCATGATTTTAACGAATGATACAATAATCTCAAATCCATACCTTTATTCAGTTCATTTTGGAATTTGTCATCCAACATTCTCCTGAACGAAACTCTGTGTTTTTGTAGCAACATAAGTCAAATAGAGAAAAAAATTCTGCAATATAAATCCTGTTCATTAGAAACAAGTTTGTTTTCTTTTTAAAAATGTTGGATGTGTTATGATTAAAAAAATCATTATAAATGACATTGTAGCTTGGAAAATTGGGGTTAGTCAGGTTATAGCTTAAGAGGTTTTAGATAAGTTGAGAAACCTTCGTAGCTTTGCTAGTTTATTTCTTAATTGCATTATACATTTTAATTCTACAGGTTAATATTTATGACTAGCAAGCCTCACAGGGATTAACAGCTGCTCATTATTAGTTTTCAGTTTAACTTCCAGTCATTAATTATTTGATATTAATTACATATTCTGCTGTCAGTAAGAAAGATAAAGCCTTTTATTTTGTAATACAGCCAAGTGGATAGTTAGACCTTTGAGTAATTCTTTCAGAGGTCTGTTCTGATTAAAGGACATAGATTCTTACAGTGATATGTGTTTACAGTAATTTCAGCACATGATATTTCTGAACATTGCTTCATATCAACACAAAATATCGAGAATATAATAAATTGGACAAGGGCAGTGTTTGTGTGTGCTACTACTTTATGATGAGATTTTTGAAGGAATGATATCAGGAATTGAGTCCTAATTCTACAGATTTCCCTATTTCTTATTCTATTTCTACGTTACTCATTAATTTATCCAATTTTTTCAACTCTGAACATTTCTACTTATTTCACACATTCATTTGCAATGAAACTATGCTTGGGTCAGGACAATAATACATATGTTTTCATTTTTCTTGAGTACATAGTTAGTGGAATTGCTGAGTAAACCTGCATATATTATTTTTCTTTATTGTGGCAAAAATACATAACGTAATATTTATCATTTTAACTATTTATAAGTGCACAATTTAGCAGCATTAAATATATTCAGAATGCTGTATAACCATCACCACTATCTCTATACACAAAACTTTTTCATCATTCCCAACAAAAATTCTGTATCCATTAAGAAATCACTCCCCATTCCCAGCCCTCCGTAACAATAAATATTCCATTGTATGTATACATAATAAAATTTTGAAAATAATAATATATGCAGGTTTCTCAGTGATTCCATTGCTAGTTTTACCCTCCAGAGAAAGGAAAACATGTCCACAAAAGTGCTTTAATAATAGCCCCAAACTGGAAACAACCCATAAAGAAGCGAATGGATAAATGAACTTTGGTACATCCACACAGGAGGACACTACTCAGTAATAGGAAGGAATAAACTACCGATGCATACAATAGCACGGACGAATCTTCAAAATATTACATCTAAGACAGAGAATAAATATGATAAATAGGACAGACTGAATGATTCATTTATGTGAATTGTGAGGATAAGCAAAACTACTTTATTTTTATGTAGATAAGAGTCATTACCTACAGCGTGTTGGAATGACTAGAAGGGGGAGCAAGGAAACTTTTTAGAAGCTTGAAAATGATCAGTATCTGGAATAGAGTGTTGGTTACGTGGTGTATACATTTGCAAAATTCATTAAATTGTGCAATCGTAATCTTTGCTTTGTACACTATGAAAATTTTAATTCAATATAATGATTTTAGATAACATGAAAGTAATAAACGTAAAATAATTTATGCATATGCATCTCAGTATTATGGTCTTGCTATTTTAGGAAAACATTAGGGGAAATTAAATAAGATCTATCACAAATTCTCTCCTTGAGGGGATCAAATTATGTATCACTGAATGTAGAGGGAGTCCTTGCAAAACTTTGCATTGCATCTCTGACAGCGGCTTACAAATCCTTGCTGAGACAGAGAAGTTATCAAGTACATGCTGAGAAACTACTGAGACCATCAGGGAGTTTCTTGCCCTGTTTCCTCATTTCTTTTACTTTTCCTTGAAACACAACATCCAGATTTGAAGATTAGTGTAAGAGTAAGAGGACCTCTTGCATGAGCCCATGGAAAGGTGTCAGATAATTATTTCAGGGGATATGACTATTTCAGAAGCCATTAGAGTTTAGACAGGTGGCTTATGGAATAAGTAGTTGATTCATTATTCTAGAAAGGAGCAAATAAAAAAGTCTTTGGCACTCTATTTAATGACCCCCTGGTACGTGACCCAAACATATTACTTGAGATTATCCTCCATTTTCCACAAGCTTACACTGGATATATAGATATGATTAACATGCACTCCTGTTGTTTTGAAGAGAGGGAATTATAATGGTGAAAGACGTGTGAGCCAATAGGGACATTTACAATTTGATAACTCCTATAGATGCAGAAGGTGCAACAGAATAGGGCAGGGGCATATACATAAGACTGAGAGTGAAGGAAAGATTTCAGAGATGACTTGGGCTGAGTCTTTAAGGATAGGAACCAATGTGCATAAGTTGACTAATTTGTCTGCTTATATGCACTTGTCCACACTAAAATGTGAGTTTTGGGGGCGATAGCTGTTGTATATTATTCAGCTTTATATATTATTATCAATGTTTATATATGAAGAATTTTTATGTGTTTGAATTATGAAATAAAATTTAAATAATTCCCCTGAACATTGGATCAAATGCAGTCTGTAAACTTGTTGTTTGATAAACATAACATGAAACATCCTAGTAGCCTAACTTTGGTAAACTATTATTATATCCAATTAATCCTTTCAATTTCTGATTAAAACCATCACATCATTTAAAAAGCAATGGCATCACATGAAGTTGTGTACTATGGTATTTTCATCTGTACTCGAGCTTACTGATTCATTTCCTTGTAATTATCGGAGCAAACATTGCATATGGATTTAGCAAATCCTCAATGACGGACAGGCACAATCAAACACAAATATACACTTGGAGATGGACTACTGACAGAAGTATATGATTGAGAAATAAATTATAGGTGCTCTAACAAGCTGTCAAGATTGACACCAACAAGAAGTCTAAGAAATTTTAGAGTACAAAATGCACATAGGTTTCACATATGTCTGATTTTTTCTGACAATTATATATTAAGCAAAAATGGAAAATGAGTCTACACTGAACTTAGAAGCTTCTGCACAGCAAAGGAAACAATCAACAGAGTGAAAAGGCAACCTATGGAATGAGAGGATTCAAGAAAATAATTGCAAATAATCTCTCTGATAAGTGGTTAATATCCAGAACATATAAGGGACTTCTATAACTCAAAAACGAATAAACAAAATAACTCTATTAAAAAATGGGCAAAAGGCTTGAATAGACATTTCTCTAAAGATGATATACAAATTGCCAATAAGCACATGGAATGATTGCTAATTGTTTGGGGAATGTAAATCGAAACCGTAATGAGATCTCACCTTACATTCATTAGGATGGCCACTATCAAAAGAACAGAAAATAATAAGTGTTGGTGAGGATGCAGAGAAGTTGGAACCCTTTTGCACTGTTGGAGGGAATGTAAAATTGTGCAGCCATTATGAAAAACAGTATGGAATTTCCAGCAAAAATTGAAACCAAAACTACCTTATGATCCAGTAATCCCATTTCTGGGTATATATCCAAAAGGATTCAAAACAGGACCTCGAAGAGACATTTGCTGCAACATGGATGAATCTAGGGGACATTAGGCAAAGCAAAAAAAGATAACCACGAAAGGACAAATACTGTATGATTCCATTCATAAGATATCTAAAGTAGTCAAAATCATAGAAAGTGTAGGTAGATACGTGGTTTCCAAGGCTAGGGGGAGGGTTGTGGAATTAGTGTTTAATGGATATAGAGTTTCAGAGTCATGAGATGAAAGATTTTTATAGATGTGTTGCACAAGAATGTGAATACTTAATTAACACTACGGAAATGTATACTTAAAAAATGGTTTAGATGATAAATTTAGTGTTATTTTTTACCACAATAAAAACTTTTTAAGAAAACTTATTGCCCCAATTTCAATTCCCTGCTTACTTTTTCATATATTTGTACAATTTTACCAATAAAAGACATTTTCAACATGAATATGTGTCTGTGTGCATGCATATACACATGCATATATACATAAATATACATGCACATATATATTTTATGATCTTATATATTATATGATCTTGTGGTTGTACCTAGTAATAGCTCTAACTAGTACATTATTTATTGAGACAGAAATGTAAAATTAATGTACCAGTATTATCTCTCTTTTGCTGAATGGACTGTGATTGTAATCAACCTTGACTTATTTCTGCTCATCTTTTTTTTTTTTCCACATTTTTTTTTTATTGAGTTATTGATAGGTTACAATCTTGTAATCTTGTGAAATTTCAATTGTACATTAATGTTTGTCAGTCATGTTGTAGGTGCACCACTTCACCCTTTGTGCCCACCCCCCACCCCACCTTTCCCCTGGTATCCACTAAACTGTTCTTGGTCCATAGTTTTAAATTCCTCATATGAGTGGAGTCATACACAGATTATCTTTCTCTTGCTGGCTTATTTCACTTAACATAATTCTCTCAAGGTCCATCCATGTTATTGCAAATGGAATGATTTTGTTCTGTTTTGCAGCTGAGTAGTATTCCATTGTATATATGTACCACATCTTCTTTATCTATTCATCTGTTGATGGGCACTTAGGTTGCTTCCACGTCTTGGCTATTGTAAACAGTGCTGCAATAAACATTGGGGTGCACAGGACTTTTGGGATTGCTGACTTCAGGCTCTTTGGATAAATACCCAGTAGTGGGATGGCTGGATCGTATGGTAGTTCTATTTTTAGTTTTTTGAGGAATCTCCATACTGTTTTCCATAGTGGTTGCACCAGTTTGCATTCCCACCAGCAGTGTATGAGGGTTCCTTTTTCTCCGCAACCTCTCCAACATTTGTTGCTATTAGTTTTAGATATTTTTGTCATTCTAACGGGTGTAAGGTGATATCTTAGTGTAGTTTTGATTTGCATTTCCCTGATGATCAACGATGATGAGCATCTTTTCATGTGCCTATTGGCCATCAGTATATCTTCTTTGGAGAAATGTCTGTTCATGTCTCCAGCCCATTTTTTGATTGGGTTGTTTGATGCTTTGTGGTTGAGTTGCGAGAGTTCTTTATATATTAAGCCTTTGTCAGATATATGACTTGCAAATATTTTTTCCCAGTTAGTGGGCTGTTTTTTTGTTTCAATCCTGTTTTCATTTGCCTTGAAGAAGCTCTTTAATCTGATGAAGTCCCATTTGTTTATTCTTTCAATTGTTTCCCTGCTCATCTTTTTTATTGCTAAAATTTTCAAATGGAATAAAAATTATAAAATTTTGTATTGTCCTTTCCTTTTCAGTGTTTCTTATTGGGTAATTCAGAAAACCAAACATTTCTATTTAGAAAAAAAACATTTTGGACTTGAACAATCATTTAGCTAAGTGTTTTCAATGTTCAGCAAAAAAGGAAGGAAATAAATCAAACATTTTACACTGTTAGTGTGTAAAAAATAAGTACTTAGAATCTAATAATGTTCTAAAACTCTATTACACTTATTTTATAACAACGTATATATTATCATAAATTCACAGAGATATGCCTGGATATCTGCATTCAAGTAGATTTTAGATTGCTGAATGATTGAGATTTGCAGATGATCTACCCTACATAAGAAAATAATAATTTTTCTGAAAAATTAAGCACAATAGAAAGTAGGAATTAATTTTCTTACTTTTTGGTTTAGTAGTATAATATGAAACATTTTGACAATTATCTTTGTTTCCTGTGTTTGAATGTTAAGCAAATACAGAAATGGTTAATATAAAGTCCACTTTGCACGTATAATTATGTTCTCAAAATCACTGAACAAATATAAATATTTTTTAAAGAGTGTTTATAACATTCTTACATAGGGAGAAAGAGAGATTGCTTTTCCTTTCTGAACATATAAAACATAGTCAAAGAGACGTTATGTGATCTGTCTAAAGATTGACAAAAAGAAAGTGGCAGAAATTTGGAGTTGAGATTTATATTCCCCTTAAGTCTGACTGAAGACTGCACTGAAATATTAGACAACAAAATTTAACACTTAGGCTAGACTTCCAGATATATGTCAAATTATTCTCAGTTTCATTTTAGCAGAATATGGACCAGGTTAAATCATGTTTGTGGTAGACCTTTATTATTGTGGACTGTTAAGGCTAAAATAATTTCCTAAACATTGTTTTAAATGTAACTATGTAAGCAATGAATGCTGGTATCATTTTCCAAAACATAATATAACGTGTTTCCAGGGAGATTTCTTCTATAGTCATCTTTCTATTGGATTGGATGATAAGTTGGAGAGAAAGATAAAGTATTATATTCCTTATTTAACTTTGGATAGAATGATGCCCATTTTGTAAGTTTAGAGTTCACTTGAATAGCAGAGTGATTAAGAGCAGGGGCATATTAGCTGTGAGTCCTTAGGCAAATTACTTGTATGATGTGTACTTCAGTAACCTCACCTATAAAGTTGGAATATTACTATTAATCGTAATAATAATAACACAACAACCACCACAGGTTTGCTATGAAGATTAAATGAGGTTTTATATCAAAGTGTTAACACAATGCCTCTTGTGTATCAAATATGCTATAAATCTTAGTTTTATCATTTATTTTTAAAAATCTAATTTTGACTTTCTTAGGAATAAAAACCCTGGAAATGGTAAATAATGTATTTCCACACTGGAGATGTCGAGGCTAACATTTTTTTGTGTGGCTAAATTTGCATTTCACTTTTGGACTAACATTATTTGATCATAGAATATCAGACCTTGGGGATTTTCAGGTTATTCCTTTCAAAATCTTTGCTAGGATACCAGGAATTTCAACCGATTATGGACCTCAGAAGGTGGCACTTAATCTCCTTTTCTGTTAGCATTCTGAAGAAGTTTGTTGTCCTAATGAGGCTGTTGCCACCTACTTAAATAATTAAGGCATAGACATATACTTAAATCCCTTTAGACTGAAGGAAAGATTGCCCACTACAGCATTTTGCTGTTGGAAACATAAGTCATTCTCTGTAGCTTTCTGTTTATTATCTTCCTCATTGGAAGTGTGGGGCAAAAAAAAAAAAAAGATAATAGTGCATCCTCATTATAGTCATAATGAAGACGCCCTTTTTAAAAGAATATTTACACACGTCTTTCTAAATACCCGGTTGCCAAACAGTTGGGACTTCTATGCCCCATTCTTCAAGTAGTTCTTTCAACTCATCCATCTACCAGAGATCCATATGCAAATTCACCTCCTTGTGACACCTCAATGTTCTTTTTCTCCTTAAGGCAC
Organism: Equus quagga; assembly: GCF_021613505.1. Taxonomy (NCBI): domain Eukaryota; kingdom Metazoa; phylum Chordata; class Mammalia; order Perissodactyla; family Equidae; genus Equus; species Equus quagga. The sequence goes on from NC_060276.1 coordinate 51,874,633, forward strand.
AGGTATGCAGTTTGGGTTTGTTTCAGTTACTCTTTGTTTCAGTTCTCCAGATCCTGTGTCCACCTTTATCCAATATCAGTTTACCACTTTCATTTGTAGTCATAGATTTCTTAGTCCGTATTTTCAACTAAAGTATGCTCCTTGAGAGCAGTGGGGATTTCTTGTTCATCCATTTGCCTGGCTCTTAACAGAGTGAATTTTGTTAATTTAATAAAGGTTAATTGTCAAGTTCCAAAAGTGGGACTTAGAGGAGGACATATATTTTTTTATGCAGATGTGTCGACTTCTACACGGACACTCAAAATCCCAAAGTAGGAATAAAAGCACAAACAATTTGCAATATCACCTTGTAACCACTTGAGCCCTGAGGGGAGCAACGGAAGGGTCCCCAGGCCAAGAGTGGAAATGACAGTTTCATTTTCCTTCCACTCCAAGCAAAACATGATTGGTGCATGTTGATAACAGATAATGAAGATAAATATGATGGTAATTTTATTTAATTGTCAATGAGTAACCAAAGGGCTCTCAGTCATGATTGTTTTAATAGATTTTCTTTGTGAGTTCTTGTTGGTGTAACAGCAACAGCAGAAGATGGAGGAGAGATTCTGTCCAATTCTGCTGCCTAAGAGAGAGACCTATCGGTCCACAGCTCTCCCACAGCTTACATTCACTTCTTTATGAGCTAGATAGTATAACTGGACTTTTGGTTTGGGGACATACATGACTAATTTTATAGAAGACGACTAGAAATATAAATATTGACAAATGTAAATATACCAGAAGTTTTCAGACAGTTGTAATCACTGTTTTAAGAACTTTGAGGTTAGCAATGTTCTCAAAATCAAACATCTGGAAAGTAGAGAAGCTAGAATTCAAACATTGGCAGCATAATTTCCCAGCCCAAATGTTTAATCACTTTGCTATATTGTCTCCCATATGTCAATGTTATAAAAAGACTGTTGATTAAAAATGGTTAAGATGGAATACATTTATAGCAAGTTTTCCTTATATACAAGCATCTACTGTTATGAAATTAACATTTTAATGTCATTAATATTATTTTTGAAAATGGTTGAATTGATGATTTTAGAGTACATTTCCTAATGAACTTCAAAGAAGAAAGTTGGAAAACAGTATGGAGGTTCCTCAAAAAGTAAAAAAGAACTACCATATGATCCAGCAGTTCCACTGGATATTTACCTGAAGGAAACCAAAAGCCTAACTTTAAAAGATATATGTACCTCTATGCTCATTGCAGCATTATTTATAATAGCTAAGATATGGGAGCAACTTGTCTACCAATACCCTAATAGATAAAGAATATGTGGTATATATATACAATAGAATATTACTCAGCCATAAAAAAGAAAGGAATCTTGCCATTTGCAACTACATGGATGGACCTAGAAGATGTTATGCTGAGTGAAATAAGTCAGACAGAGAAAGACAAATACCATATGACTTCACTTATATGTAGAATCTATAAAACAAAACAAATGAACAACCAAAACAAAACAGAAACAAACTCATAAATACAAAGAACAAACTGCTGGTTGCCAGAGGGGAGGGAAATGGACAGCAAAGGCTAAATCTTCTAAAGTGTTATTTTTAACAGCTATTTGGGGATAAATGAGTGTACTAAAATATGTGATAATATCTATGCTGCTTATAACTCCCTTTATAAAGTCCCATCAGAAAAAATGCTTTATTCTTTTTATCTGTATTCCCTATCAGTATTTTATTTCCAAAATCTTACATTGCTGGGTAGTGATATTAATTTCATTTATCATAGTAATAATGAGCATATCAATATAAGATCTTCGTGAATATTTCCTTTAGTGTATAACAAAAAAAGATACAGCTAGCACTGATCTATATGCTAACACATATACAAACAAATTCATATTTGAGAGACTGAAATTGTTTTAATTGGAATGTAGAAACATCTCAATAATTCTATAATTTGCAAACGATCCTGGTTCCAACTCACACATTGCATTCACTAAGGTGGAAATTGATATGTGAAAAGGAACTTTCTATAAAATAATACTTTTACTTTACAATGGAAATGTAAAACATCCTAATACTCGATTTCTTTTTTTCTGGTGATTTGGATATGTGTATCTGTTATAAATTTTGATAAAACAAGGAACAAGCTAAGAAATGACTGTTCTAAAACTCAACCCATGCAGTACAAGAAGGTATCAGAAGAGGTCTGATATAAAATGTGATTGAAACATTAACTTTAAATTTGAGCCATATTGCAATTTTAAGGGGCTGGGTCATTTTACAAACTTGACACTTTTGTTTTTCGCTTGACTTTTTCAGTAAATAATTAGTATATTCATGATTTTGCCTCAATTTTTGCCCCATTTATTTGCCAAAATTCTGGCTTCATAAAAGTGACTTAGAATAGTAAATATAATAAAAGTATTTTTGCAACTGTGAAACTTAATTAATAAATATTTAGGATGTCCCTTAATATAAACCATGCATTTAGTAGGAGGACCTGTCAAACATAGCATGTATGTAGTTTAAGAGAAATATACGTGGAACAAAAACTTCCCCACATACTTGGAAACCATTGGCAATAACTGGTGGTGTCAGATCTTAAAACCAATGCTACCTATAATATAACTGAAAATTAAAAAAAAATCTTTTGTTATTGTAATTTTTTATAACATCTTCGCAAAGAAGGAATGTTTAATCTCAGTGGAATTACTTGGAAAAGCTCCAAGAAGTGAGCAAATTCCACCAAAATTTTGGGTATAAAATTAAAATTCTTTTCTGTGGCTTTATTCTTCATAAGGTGGAGATACGCACATGAAATGTGTCCATAATATATTTAGCACAGTTAGAGCTCATTTACTTTTCAAAAAAAACTATAGTTGAGAGAATATATATATATACATTTATTTATATATACAACTCAAGATGACAATAATTCTCTCATATATTTCAGAACCGAAGTTATAGCCCAGTATATATATAACTATAGTTTTAACTTTCCCCATTAGTATGCATTTCTATCTGCTTATTTCAGATCATTTCAGTTTTACTCTAATCAAAAGTGATGCAAATAAAAGGGATTGGAGTCAAAAAAATTTGGTAAAAGCTGCTTAATCCATGCTTATCTTGGAGATTCAAGTTTGAAATTATACTAACAATTCTGAGAAATCCTGCTATCCATAAGTTTAACATTATTTATCTCAGCATTTACAAAACTGAGCCACAAGCTATGATTTTTACATAACCCTTATTATTCAGTTGTCATAGAACATAATTTGAAAATAATACTCTAGTAATTTATGAAACACTAATCATTATAGTGTCTTGAAATATACTAAGTCCTCCAGAGTCTGAAAAGTTTTCATGAGCTCTCAACACCCTACAGAACCAGGAACAGATGCCCTGAGAGAAACGTTGAAAGGGAAAGATAAAGATGCAAAGCAGGTCAGTGAGAAGAGGATACAAGAAAGGAGAATCATGGGATTGGGGAAAGAGAAGACAATGAGAAGAGGAGATGCTCTATAAGGGTTATAGATAGCCAATGTTCCTGTGATAACTATCACTAGATTTTTGGTTTAATTTTATTTTGTGGGAGGGTTGTTATCTTTACTGCAAGCAGAAGTAGGCTTTGCAAAGTATTTCTAAAGAATTGTCTTGGTTTGGGCTCTCCCAGAAGTGTCTCAGGGACAAGGATTTGGGTTCCAGTAGTTTACTTAGGAGGTAATCAAAAAACACTGTGAGGGAATGGGGAATTGAGATATGGGAGAGAGAAAGCTAACAAAAGGGGAGTTAAAGAGTGGGTTACCACTCTGAGCCACTCAGTTCTGGAAACACTCTGAGAAAAAATGTTGAACATGCCTCATATTTGTACCACTGAAACTAGTCATTTATCCACCAACCCCTACGTCTTATTTGTTAAGAGTTACTTCAGGGTCTTTAACTCCCTCGCACTTCTGTCTTCCCTGTGAGCAGATCAACCGTGTGTCCACGTCCATAGAACCACTTTACTCAGGTAAAGATACACAGGAAGACATTGCTCATCAGGGAAAGTTTCTGCAAACTCTTGAGCACTTGTGATATCTAATACTAGAATGCTTGGTGCAATAGTCATTGAGAGAGATGTTTCCTGAGAGAAAAAGTTCAACAGTCACACAATTTTAGGGTGAAACGTGTCATATGATATATCTTCATTGGAAATTAAGGAGCACCTATTAGCATCTCTTTCACCTTTTTTTCTGACAAAAACACTTTGGGAGATGCTGTACTAGTACGTTTGGTACAGTATTTGTTTGACTGACTCAATTGTGAATAATTTGTGGTAAGATATGTGTGCATCTAAATATTCAAAAATGAAAGTATTTTTGTGGATTTTACACATATATCATTTACTTTACTCGTGAACCTACAGAAAACTTCCCATGCAGGGTTAGTTTTTCTAATCTTGGATTAATAAAACTGGACAGTGTTTCTGTAGTAATCTGGCCTATGTCAGGTTAATATACCTATATATTGAGTGGCCGTGTATTCTTTCATTGAAGATTTTCAAATTTGAAGATTCCAAAGTATGATTCAGATATTTATTTTATATTGATAGCTAAAAATTCTTCCGCAGATAACAAATGAAACTGAACTTCCCTTGGCTTATTTCTGCTTATTATTCCATAGACTTAGAGAGTAACTCCTAAATATTCTCACCATTTTTCATATATATGAAACTCAGTACACCTTAATAAGGCTTTGGTGTTCTCCTTTTTTAGGATAAATGAAACTGATTTATTAAATATAAAATAAATCCCTCTGGAAAGTCTCTATTTTTCACTGAACTGGTCACATTTCATTTCTCAACAATTTTAAATTATGAACACTTTCTCATTTGGGGTCAATGGCCACAGCTCAAAACCATTTTCTAGATGCTCTCTTTATTCATTTAAAGCATTATTTTGAGCCCTCTTCAGGACAAATATGTTTATACTTCCTGGCTTATGATCTGAAATTGCAACTGAATGTCAAAATCTAGTGTTTATAATCAAACAACTGGGCTGACCTTATGTTACATTTCAGAATTCAGAAGACTTTTGGTTATACTTGCTAACAACGTCTATAGGCAATCGCCAGCGTTGCCTTTCACCTACAGTTTTTCGCGGTATATGGTATAAGGACAGTCTGTGCTATTGCGTATCTTTGAAAAGTCTTTGTGAATTTGCCTTTGCAAAACTAGTTTCCTTCATCACACGTACATGGCCTTTAATTCTTACATAGTAACTGGCTAGCCAAATCTGATTGAAATTTTCAAATGTTTATGAATTAATGGCATTTCATTCCCCTGTGCTTCAAATCCTGAAGTTGCTTTTCTGATGTTGAACAGCAGAATTTTTTTCCAACGTTTTCCTTTATCTTTAATCTCATACTGGACTTGATTTTCAGGCACAGGAATTGACATTAGCATGAAAATGGAAGAGGGAATTTGTCAGGAATATATCGTCCTGTGAATGATATGTTAGGTTAGACAGTCTATTATTTTTCCTCCTTGATTCTTTGAATAGAATACTACTTTGAATAAGTAACAAATAACATTTATTTTGTTTTTAATATGAGCAGTGAGTATATTGATGATTACCTTGGTACATTTTTGCACCATTTATAGTCCTGGAAGCGACTTCACACAATTGGACTGTCTTTCAAATGGTAGACGATTTAATTAAAACATGCTTAAATTCATGGCGCTGTCCGGCTTATTTCCTCGGTATACCAGATGTGAGATATGGACAGCTGGAAACTTTCACATGTGGTTATCAATATAGTATGGAATTACATTTTGCTTTTCTTTTTCATTTCCACTTAAGTGCATAAATGAAAATGTGTTCAACTAACCCCAGTAGGAAGATTGGGCACAGCCATCATTAAAGTGGTGCAAAGGCTAGACCATCTGCTGTAACTAGTCTCAACATTCAATGGATTGACTTCCCCAGTAGTTTTTGCTGGAAAGTGCCACCTGTTCAGTTTAATAACATATTTTTAAAATTTTGCATATTATAAATTTCCAGCCTCAGAAAACTACAATATAATGTAAATAAGTTACTTTCATAAATTTTTCTGAATTCAAAAATTTCACAACATATAAGTCTAAATTAATGTGACGGACTGAAGAAATGACATTTCACATTTGTTTCTTACAAGTCATTATATTATAATAATTTGTAGTAAATTTAGTCAAAATAAATTTTTTTTTGTTTTTTGTAAACAGAGTGCATCTGTAGCATATTTTATTAGATATAGTGAAAATTCTCCATGTCATTATTTTATGTATAAATCAACAATTTGAGGGAACATTAATGCAGACACAATTTTCTGGGAGCATGTGTCAATATAATAGTCTTTGGGTAGTTTTCTTCACTTTTTATGATTTGAATTTGTTAAATTTATTTCTTTTTTTAATTTTTATTTTTTTTGGATGTACATCATATTTCGAATTCTGTATACATTACATCATGTTCGCCACCCGAACACTAATTATGGTGCATCCCCTCACATGTGACCCTAATCACCCCTTTTGCCCTCCCCTCTTCCCCCTTCCCCAATGGTAACCACCAGTCCAATCTCCAATGCTATGTGTTTTTTTTTTTTTTTTATCGTTTTTATCCTCTACTTATGAGTGAGATCATATGGTATTTGACTTTCTCCCTCTGACTTATTTCACTCAGCATAATACCCTCAAGGTCCATCCATGTTGTCACAAATGGCTGGATTTTGTCATTTCTTATGGCTGGGTATTAGTCCATCTTGTATAAACACCACATCTTTGTTATCCATTCATCCCTTGATGGGCACCTAGGTTGCTTCCAAGTCCTGGCTATTGTGTATAATGCCGCAATGAACATAGGGGTGCAAGTATCTTTATGCCTTTGTGTTTTCAAGTTCTTTGGATAAATACCCAGCAGTGGAGTAGCTGGATCATATGGTAGATCTATCCTTAATTTTCTGAGGATACTCCAAACTGCTTTCCATAGTGGCTGCATCAGTTTGCACTCCCACCAGCAGTGAACAAGCGTTCCCTTCTCTCCACACCCTCTCCAACATTTGTTGTTTCCTGTCTTGTTGATTATAGCCATTCTGACAGGAGTGAGGTGATACCTCATTGTAGTTTTGATTTGCATTTCCCTGATAGCTAATGATGTTTAGCATCTTTTCATATGCCTGTTGGCCATCTGTATATCTTCTTTGGAGAAATCTCTGTTCAGATCTTTCACCCATTTTCTAATTGGATCGTTGGTTTTAATGTCGTTGAGCTGTATGAGCTCTTTGGATATTTTGGATATTAACCCATTATCTGATATGTGCTTTGCAAATATCTTCTCCTAATTCTTAGGTTGTATTTTCATTTTGTTGATGGTTTCCTTTGCAGTGCAGAAACTTTTTAGTTTGATGTAGTCCCATTTCTTCATTTTTTCTTTTGTTTCCCTTGCCCAGTCAGACATGGGACTTGAAAATATGCTGCTCAGACCAATGTCGTAGAGCATACTGCCTATGTTTTCTTCTAGAAGTCTCATGGTTTCGGGTCTTACATTCAAGTCTTTAATCCATTTTTAGTTGATTTTTGTGCATGGTGTAAGGGAATGGTCTACTTTCATTGTTTTGCATGTGGCTGTCTAGTTTTCCCAACTCCATTTATTGAACAGACTCTCCTTTCTCCATCGTATGCTCTTGGCTCCCCTGTCGGATATTAGCTGTCCATAAACGTGTGGGTTTACTTCTGGGTTCTCAATTTTGTTCCATTGATCTGTGTGCCTGTTTTTGTGCCAGTACCATGCTGTTTTGGTTACTATGGCTTTGTAGTATAATTTGAAATCGGGGAGTGTGATACCTCCAGCTTTGTTCTTTTTTCTCAGGAATCCTTTGGCCATTCGGGGTCTTTTGTTGATTCATATAAATTTTAGGATTCTTTGTTCTATTTTTGTAAAAAAGTTGTTGGAACTTTGATAGGGATTGCATTGAATCTGTAGATTGCTTTAGGAAGTATGTACATTTTAACAATGTTAATTCTTCCAATCCAAGAGCACGGAATATCTTTCCATTTCTTTGTGTCTTCTTCGATTTCTTTCAACAATGTTTTATAGTTTTCGGTGTACAGATCTTTCACCTCTTTGGTTAAGTTTATTCCTAGGTATTTTATTCTTTTTGTTGCAGTTGTAAATGGGATTGTATTCTTAATTTCTCTTTCTGCTACTTCATTGTTAGTGTATAGAAACACAACCGATTTTTGTACATTGATTTTGTGTCCCGCAAATTGACTATATTCCTTTATTATCTCTAAAGGTTTTTTAGTGGACTCTTTAGGGTTTTCTAGATATAAAATCATGTCATCTGCAAAGAGTGACAGTTTCACTTCTTCTTTTCCAATGTGGATCCTTTTTACTTCCTTTTCTTTCCTGATTGCTCTGGCTGGGACTTCCAATACTATGTTAAATAAGAGTGGTGACAGTGGGCATCCTTGTCTCCTTCCTGCTCTTAGAGGGATAGCTTTCAGTTTTTCTCCATTGAGAATGCTAATTGCTGTGGGTTTGTCATATATGGCCTTTCTTATATTATTTTCCTTCTATACCCATTTTATTTAGAGTTTTTATCATAAATGGATGCTGTATCTTGTCAAATGCTTCCTCTGCATCTATTGACATGATCATGTGATTTTTATTCTTCATTTTGTTAATATGGTGTATCCCGTTGATAGATTTGCAGATGTTGAACCATCCCTGAATCCCCGGAATGAAACCCACTTGATCATGATGTATGATCTTTTTAATGTATTGTTGTATTCGATTTGCTAGAATTTTGTTGAGGATTTTTGCATCGATGTTCATCAGTGATATTGGTCTGTAATTTTCTTTTTTTGTGTTGTCCTTGTCTGGTTTTGGTATCAGGATAATGTTTGCTCCGTAGAAGGAGTTAGGAAGCCTCCCTTCCTCTTCAATTTTTTGGAAGAGTTTGAGAAGGATAGGTATTAGGTCTTCTTTGAATGTTTGGTAGAATTCACCAGGGAACCCATCTAGTCCCGGACTTTTATTTTTTGGGAGGTTTTTAATTGCTGTTTCAATCTCCTTACTGGTGATCAGTCTATTCACATTTTCTACATCTTCTTGGTCCGGTTTTGGACGGTTGTATGTTTCTAAGAATTTATCCATTTCCTCTAGATTATCCAATTTGTTGGCGTATAGCTTTTCATAGTATTCTCATTATCTTTTGTATTTCTGAGGTGTCCGTTGTAATCTCTCCTCTTTCATTTCTGATTTTATATATTTGTGCCTTCTCTCTTTTTTTCTTGGTGAGTCTAGCTAAGGGTTTGTCAATTTTGTTTATCTTTTCGAAGAATCAGCTCTTGATTTCATTAATTTTTTCTATTGTTAGTCTCTATTTCGTTTATTTCTGCTCTAATTTTTATTATTTCCTTCCTTCTGCTGATTTTGGGCTTTGTTTGTTGTTCTTTTTCCAGTACTTTTAGGTGCACTTTTAAATTGTCTATTTGGGATTTTTCTTCTTTGTTGAGGTAGGCCTGAATTGCTATAAACTTCCCTCATAGAACCGCTTTCGCTGTACCCCACAGATTTTGCCATGTCGTGTTTTCATTTTCATTTGTCTCCAGGAATTTTTTATTTCTTCTTTGATTTCTTCATTGACCCAATCATTGTTCAGTAGCATTTTGTTCAATCTCCACATTTTTGTGACTTTTCTGGTTTTCTTTCTGTAGTTGATTTCCAGTTTCATACCTTTGTGGTCAGAAAAGATGCATGGTATTATTTCGATCTTCTTAAATTTATTGAGACTTGTTTTGTGGCCTAATATGTGATCAATCCTGGAGAATGTTCCATGAGCATTTGAAAAGAATGTGTATTCTGTAGTTTTTGGATGGAATGTTCTGTATATGTCAACTAAGTCCACCTGGTCTAATGTGTCCTTTAAGGTGTGTGTTTCCTTATTGATCTTCTGTTTGGATGATCTATCCATTGGTGTAAGTGGGGTGTTAAAGTCCCCTACTATTATTGTGTTACTGTCTATTTCTCCTCTTATGTCTGTTAATAATTGCTTTATATATTTAGGTGCTCGTATGTTGGGTGCATAGGTATTTACAAGTGTTATATTTTCTTGTTGGATTGTTCCCTTTATCATTATGTAGTGCCCATCTTTGACTCTTATTACAGTTTTTGATTTAAAGTCTATTTTGTCTGATAGAAGTATTGCTACCCTTGGTTTCTTTTCTTTGCCATTTGCATGGAATATCTTTTTCCATCCTTTCACTTTCAGTTTGTGAGTGTCTGTGGGTCTGAAGTGTGTCTCTTGTATGCAGCATATACATGGATCTTGTTTTTTTATCCAGTTGGCCACCCTATGGCATTTGATTGGAGCATTTAGTCCATTGACATTTAAAGTAGCTATTGATAAATATGTATTTATTGCCATTTTGTCACTTTTTCTTTTTTTGGGGTGTTTTAGTAGTTCTTCTCAGTTCCTTTCTTTTTCTCTTGCTCTCTTCCCTTGTGGTTTGATGGCTATCTTTAGTAATATGTTTGATTTCTTTTGTCTTACTTTTTTTCCTGCTTGTTATAGGTTTCTGGTTTGTGGTTACCATGAGGATCCTATTTAATATACTATGCATACAACAGTCTATATTGAGTAGATAGACTCTTTAGCTTGACCTCTCTCTAAAAGCTCTACTTTTTCACTCCCTTCCTCCCACATTATATGTTTTTCACATCATATATAGTCTTTTGTTTAGTGTGTGTCTATCCATTACCCTCTTGTCACTGAAATAGGTGGTTTTAGTACATTTGTCTTTTAACCTTCATATTACCTTCACAGGTAGTTGATCTGCAACCTTTACTATACTTTTACCTTACAAGTGATTTTATTGCCTGTTTTTTCTTGTTGTTGTTTTGGATTTTTTGATAATTTTTTTTCTTTTATCTCTATTTGTGGTCATTGCTTTCCCACTTAAGTCCCTTCAACATTTCTTGTAGAACTGGTTTTTTGGTGATATACTCCTTTAATTTTTGCTTGTCTGGGAAGCTCTTTATCTCTCCTTCCATTCTGAATGACAGCCTTGATGGATGGAGTATTCTTGGTTGTAGGTTTTTTTCCTTTTAGCACTTCAAATATGTCGTGCCATTCTCTTCTCGCCTGTAGGGTCTCTGCTGAGAAGTCCGCTGACAGCCTGATGGGCTTCCCTATATATGTCACTTGTGGCCTTTCTCTTGCTGCTTTTAGGATTCTCTCTTTGTGTTTAATTTTAGACATTTTGATTATAATATGTCTTGGTGTGGGCCTCTTTGGGCTTCTCTTGTTTGGGGCTCTCTGTGCTTCCTGAACTTGGATGACTGTTTCCTTCCTCAGGTGAGGAAAATTTTCCTCTATTATTTCAACAAATAAATTTTCTGCCCCTTGTCTCTCTCTTCTCCTTCTGGAACCCCTATAATCCGAATGTTAGCACGCTTGATATTCTCCCAGAGTTCCCTAACACTGTTCTCATTCTCAAAATAGAGTCTAACTCTTTTTTCTCTTTTCTGTTCTGCATGGGTGATTTCCTCTAATCTGTCGTCTAGCTCGCTGATCCGTTCTTCTGCTTCCTCTACTCTGCTATTGAGTCCCTCTAGTGAATTTCTCATTTTGAGTATTGTATTCTTCATTTCTGACTGGTTCTTTTTTATATTTTCTAGTTCTTTGCTGATTTGCTCACTGTGTTCATTCATTCTTCTCTGCATATCTGTGAGCATCCTCATTATATTTTGTTTGAATTCTTTGTCAAGGAGGTCGCTAGTTTCTGTTTCACTTAGTTCTTTTTCTGGTGTTTTGTAGTGTTATCTTCCTTGGAAAGTATTCCTGTGCCTCCTCATTATGCTTCTTTCTCTGTGGTATTTTCTTTGTACTAGGTGAGTCGGCTATGTCTCCTGATCTTGGAGAAGTGGCCTTATGTATGAGATGCCTTATGAGGCCCAGCAGTGTGCTTCCCTCTCCTCACCAGACCATAAGAACCAGGAGTGACCCCTTTGTGGGCTACTTGTGTTCTTCTGCTGTGGCAGGGTTGCTTCCACTGTAGGTACCCAGGGAGTCTGATCTTTTCTTCCCTGGCCAGCTGTTTGTAAATCCGGTTTGGAAGGGCCTCAGCACTGTTGGCTGCAAAGTCTATTAGCACAGTTTTGTTGCAATTGTCCTCTTAATTGGGTTGGTACCCAGTGTAGCTAGTTGCTAGGCTCAGGGCTACAGTTGTGATAGGCCTGAGGCCAACAAGGTTGTTGTCAGTTCTCTTAGGAATGCAGCTGAGTGGGGCTAGCCCTTGGCATGGAGGCATTCAGTTGTTTCAGGCTTTGGAATGTGGGGCTGATCCTTTTTATGGCTATTTGTGAAGCACAAGTCTTCTGCCCCTGATAAGCCTCACCCCCCACTGGACCACATACACTGTCAACACAGTCCTGGTCTGTGCACACTTCTCAACCTCCTGGAGTGTAACCCACCACCACAGTGCAGAGGCCCCCACCTCTGCCCCAATGCCCCCCACAGTTCACCTGGTCCTCACACAAGGCCTGCCCCACAGAGGCAGACAACCTTGCCTGCCTGTAGAGGATCAAGGCACTCAGCCAATGCAGGCTGAAGAATAGCCTGAGGGCTTGCTGTTAGGTGGGGCCAGTCCCTAGGGTGGGTTGCCTGCCCTGGCTGAACTGGATTAAATCTGTGCTCTAGTGGGTGTGGCAGACCCCTGGGCTAACAGCCCAAGGGATGCACCTCAATGGCCCCCACTGGTGTCCGGATCAGCAAGCCTGGACCAGCTCAGAACAACGGCCCCCACCAGTGTCTCAGTCTCCAGAGAGGATCCTCCTCTCACCAAGATGCCCCCAGAGCCCACCAGGTGAGTCTTGTTTCACCAAAGGACAGTCAGCCTTCTCTCTGGTGATTTTAGGTTACTGCAATGAGTGAGTTTGTGCATGGGCCCTTTAAGACCCGGCTCTTTTCGGCTTTCGGCTGATGGCTTTTCTGGGGTGTCCTAGCTGCAGTTAATAGCCAGCAATGCCAGACAGTAAGACCCCCCCCTCTCAGTTGGGCTGAGTCTGAAGGATTGTTATAGCAGTGTTGCCCCTGCTCCAGACCTCACTCCTCCAGGGAGGGCTGCGCACCTTAGGGTGGCTCCCGCCTGGCCAGCTGAGAAGCTCCGCTGCTCCCAAAGGTGGCTTTTTTCCTCTCCTGCCAGAGTTACTGCCTCTTCTGCTTTCATCAGGACTGTCCCTTGTCGTGGGGTTTCTTTTTATCCAGTTTTCAGTTTTCAATCCAGGGTGATTCTTCCAAAATTGTTGTATCCTGGTTGTGTTCATGGGAGGAGGTGAGTTCAACACCTGCTCACAGAGCCATCTTGACGAGATCTCCCAAAATAAAATTTTTATTCATTCTAATTTAACATAAAACATGGTGAAATATTTTTCCCAGTCAATACACAAAGCCATTATCAATATTTCTTTCATAGACAATCATAAACAAGCACAGACCAAAAGACTAAAAACTAAATTTGACCAGAGATTCATTTTCATTTTTGTTTGTTTATTTTGCTGGTTTTTAGTTTTTATGTAGCACTATTTAAGAATGACATTTCAAAATATGCTGCTGATAACACAATAGCTAGAATAATGTTAAATCTCTACCATATTAAAACTCAAATGTTGTCATCATCTATGATGATGCTTCAAAATAACTTTGTTTGAAGTAAATCAAGATATAAATGTCAGAATAGAAAAATATATGTGTGCCTAAAGGCTGATCACTAATATCGGTTCTCTTCTAATTGCTGGTAAATTCAAGGTGGGGAAAATTTAAATGTATTTATTTTCTAAGAAACATCCCTTACTATTTGGTTTATTTGATACTCTCAATGATTAGGGGAAAGAGTCTTCTTTTGGGGATTATTTAGCAATTTTGTTAAATTTGTACTTGAAAATTTTATTACTTTCATTAAATTTACTCAGTTCAATTAAACCATGATCTCAAAGCATGTGAGTAGCAATCGTCATCATCCATATATATGTCAGTTCAGATAAAAGTGTAGTTTAATACGATAAAGAGTTTTTATTCAGAGTGTGCAGCTTTTGATTATATTGAGGCTATTGGATAATCCAGCCATCTTTTTATCCAAATTCTGCCTAAAAAAATCGCCCTCAATAATTACATTAGAGATTATGATGCAGTGTCATCATTGCCAGCAATGTCCATCATGATTAAAATTAAATGGCATTTTAATTATCAAGCCTAATACTTTTTCTTTACACAGATGCTAATTTTCTGCACTACTGACAGTTTTTACAACTTTTATTTTCACATAACAACTTATTGTAGAAATGTTTCCCTTTCAGAATATAGCAGAGTGGCCAGCCCGGTGGCGCAGCAGTTAAGTGAGCATGTTCTGCTTCGGCGGCCTGGGGTTCACCGCTTAGAATCCCGGGTGCGGACATGGCACTGCAGGCACGCCATGCTGTGGTAGGCGTCCCACATATAAAGTAGAGGAAGATGGGCATGGTTGTTAGCTCAGGGCCAGTCTTCCTCAGCAAAAAGAGGATGATTGGTGGCAGATGTTAGCTCAGGGCTAATCTTCCACAAAAATAAATAAATAAATAAAGTGTATCTTTTTTAAAAAAAGAATATAGCAGAACATACAAAGCTATGTACTTCTTTTTAACAGGTACATAATATTCTACTGTGTGCATTTGCCAAAGTTGACTAATCATCCTCCTGAGATATTTCAGCTTTCCCCTGTCTTTTAGTAACTATAAGCAAAGATCCTTAAAATACCATTGTACAGTTATTTTGCATACATGTGTGAGTGCATCATTAGGGCAAATTCCTGTGCATGAATTGCTTTGTCAAAGGCTAGATAATTTTTAAAAATTAAAAAAAAAAATTTATTGAAGTAACATTGGTTTATAACACTACATAAATTTCAGGTATACATCATTATATTTTGATTTCTGTATAGACTATACCATGTTCACCACCCAAAGACTAATTACCATCTGTTATGGTACACATGTGCCCCGTTACCCCTTTTTCCCTCCTCCCTCCCCCTTCCCCTCTGGTAACCACCAATCTAATCTCTGTATCTATGTGTTTCTTTGTTGTTGTTGCTGTTGTTGCTTTTATCTTCCACATAGGAATGAAATCATACTTTTTTTTTTAGCCTGTGATTCCTTGTTTTCTTTTTCGTTTTTTACATCAGAGCTTTTATTTTTCTCTTTATTTTTTTAACTTAATTTTTTTAATTGCAGTAACATTGGATTATAGCATTATATAGCTTTCAGATGTACATCATAATATATTTCGAATTCTGTGTAGATTACATCATGTTCAACACCCAAAAACTAATTATAGTGCATCCCCTCACATGTGAGCCTAATCACCCCTTTTGCCCTCCCCCCTCTTCCCCTCTGGTAACGACCAATCCATTCTTCGTTGCTATGTGTTTGTTTGTCATTGTTTTTATCTTCTACTTATGAGTGAGATCATACGGTATTTGACTTTCTCCCTCTGACTTATTTCACTCAGCATA
This sequence comes from Equus quagga, assembly GCF_021613505.1. Taxonomy (NCBI): domain Eukaryota; kingdom Metazoa; phylum Chordata; class Mammalia; order Perissodactyla; family Equidae; genus Equus; species Equus quagga. The sequence goes on from NC_060276.1 coordinate 51,890,210, forward strand.
ATACCCTCAAGGTCCATCCATGTTACCACAAATGGCCGGATTTCATCATTTCTTATGGCTGAGTAGTATTCTAATGTGTATAAATAGCACATCTTCTTTATCCATTCATCCCTTGATGGGCATCTAGGTTGCTTCCAAGTCTTGGCTATTGTGTATAATGCCACAATGAACATAGGGGTGCAGGTATCTTTATGCCTTTGCATTATGAAGTTCTTTGGGTAAATACCCAGCAATGGGATAGCTGGATCATATGGTAGATCTACTCTTAATTTTATGAGGATACCCCATACTGCTTTCCATAGTGGCTGCACCAGTTTGCACTCCCACCAGCAGCGTACAAGTGTTCCCTTCTCTCCCCATCCTCTCCAACACTTGTTGTTTCATGTCTTGTTAATTATAACCATTCTGACTGCAGTGAGGTGATACCTCATTGTAGTTTTAATTTATATTCCCCTGATAGCTAATGATGTTGAGCATCTTTCCATATGCCTGTTGGCCATCCATATATCTTCTTCGGAGAAATCTCTGTTCAGATCTTTTGCCCATTTTTTTAATTGAGTTATGGGTTTTTTTGTTGTTGTTGTTGAGCTGTATGAGTTCTTTGTATATTTTGGATATTAACCCCTTATCTGATATACAGTTTGCAAATATCTTCTCCCAATTGTTAGGTTGTCTTTTTGTTTTGTTGATGGTTTCCTTTGCTGTGCAGAAGCTTTTTAGTTTGATGTAGTCCCATTTCTTCATTTTTTCTTTTGTTTCCCTTGCCCAGTCAGACATGGGACTTGAAAATATGCTGCTTAGACCAATGTCAAAGAGCGTACTGCCTATGTTTTCTTCTAGAGGTTTCATGGTTTCGGGTCTTACATCCAAGTCTTTAATCCATTTTGAGTTGATTTTTGTGTGTAATATAAGGGAATGGTCTACTTTCATTCTTTTGCATGTGGCTGTCCAGTTTTCCCAACACCATTTATTGAAGAGACTCTCCTTTCTCCATTGTATGATCTTGGCTCCCTTGTCAAATATTAGCTGTCCATAAATGTGTGGGTTTACTTCTGGGCTCTCAATTCTGTTCCATTGATCAGCGTGTCTGTTTTTGTGCCAGTACCATGCTGTTTTGGTTACTATGGCTTTGTAGTATAATTTGAAATCGGGGAGTGTGATACCTCCAGCTGTGTTCTTTTTTCTCAGGAATCCTTTGGCTATTCAGGGTCTTGAAATCATACTTTTTAAATGTTGCAAAAGTTTCTTTCAAAGGCTTTGCCAACATACAGGCATACAAAGAGTACATGTTTCCTGAAACACTCATAACAAGGTTTTCAAACCTGTAATATGTCCAGATGATGAGTGAAATATTATATCAAAATGTGATTTTGATTTGTTTTTCACTAAGAATGAATTTCAAATATTTAATAATATGTTTAGTGACCTAATTCATTTATATTTTAACCTATTCATCCTTATTAATCCTGCAGGTTTTGCCTTATGATCTTTGAGGTAATATTTATGGCTGCATGCATAATTATTACAATTTAATAATAATTTTGATTATATGATTTAGTATTGTAAAGAGTCCTTCTTTGTTTGAGTAAATGTTTTTATTTTCTTTTCAATTCAACCTGATTTTATGTTAATATAAGAAACCTTGATTTTCTTCTTCTTGAATTTATCTTACATGAGTATTTTTATTCTTTTATTTTTAAACATTCTAATTAATTTAATTGTAATTAACTCTTTTATTTTAAACTACAGATGTTTGGATGATTTGCTTTTAAATCCTATTTGATATTCTTTCCTTTCAATTTAGTGAATCTTTTGGTTTTTGAGAATAATATTTGGTCTTAGTTCATTCTCTGTCTCATTTTTAAAATCTTTTGTTTTTTAGTTTGCTTTGTTTATATTTTCAATGGAAAGATTCCAGTTCAAGAATGTATTTCTTATTTTCAGTTTTTATAATGGTTACTTTGATAACTTAAATTACACATTAAGTATTATTTTTTGATATCAACTGTATGCATTGTCACTCTCTAGTGGAAGAAAGAAGAAAAACTTCTCTATCATCAACTCCCAAGCCCTTCCTTTCAACTACCAATTTTCGTGGACAATTGTACTCATTTGTATATTTTTTAGTAACATTCAAATTTTAAATGATTGATTTAAACTTTTATTATGTTAATTATCAGCTTTAATAAATGCTTATTTTTTAATTTTTTTGCTAAAATTATTTTATTTTGTCTTTTTATTTTTTCCAGCTTTATTGAGATAGGACTTGTGAATAAAAATTGAATATATTTAAGTTTTACAGCATGATTTTTTTGTTTTGTTTAAATTTTTATCCATTTATTCTGGATTTTTTAATTCAGGTCACATTGGTTTAGAAATGCATGTAAATTTCAGGCATACATCATTATCTTTTGGCTTCTGTATAGACTGCATCACGTTCACCACCAAAAGTCTAGTTTGCATCCATCACCATAGATATATGCCCTTCCCTTTTCACCCTTCCCCCACTATCTTCTCCTCTGGCAAACACCAATCTATTCATCATATCTATGTGTTTGTTTGTTTCTCTTCCACATATGAGTGAAGTCATACGGTATTGGTCTTTCTCCCTCTGATTTATTTCACTTAGCATATTATCCTCAAGATCCATCTATGTTGTACATGGCACAATTTTGTCTTTTTTATGGCTGAGTAGTGTTCCATTGTAGATATATACCACATCTTCTTTATTCATTCATCCATTGATGGGCATTTAGGCTACTTTCAAGTCTTGGCTACTGTGAATATTGCTGTAATGACCACATGGATGCGTATATCTCTTTGAATTAGTGATTTCATGTTCTTTGGATAAATATCCAGTAGTGGAATAGCTGGGTCATAAGATAATTCTATTTTTATTTTTTTAGGAAATCTCCATAATGTTTTCCATAGTGGCTGCATCAGTTTGCATTCCCATCAGCAGTGTATGAGGGTTCCCTTTTCTCCACAACCTCTCCGATCCTTGTTATTTGTCTTGCTAATTATAACCGTTCTGATGAGTGTGAAGTGATAGCTCATTGTAGTTTTGATTTGTATTTCCCTAATAATTAGTGATGTTGAACATCTTTTCTTGTGCCTGTTGGCCATCTGTATACCTTCTTTGGAAAAATGTCTGTTCATATCCTCTGCCCATTCTTTTTTCAGTTATTTCATTGAAGTCATAATGGTTTATAGTATTGCATAATTTCAGGTGTACATTATTGTTTATCAGTTTCTGTATAGACTGCATAATGCTCACCACCAATAGTCCAATTTTTATCTGTCACCATACATATGTTCCCCTTTACCCCTTTTGCCCACATCTCAACCCCTTTCCCCTCTTGTAACCACTAATCTGTTCTCTTTATCCATATGTTTGATTATCTTCCACATATGAGTGAAATCATGTAGTGTTTGTCTTTCTCAGTGTTGCTCACTTCGCTTAACATCATACCCTGAAGGTCCATCCATGTTGTTGCAAATGTTGTCTTTCTTTTATGGTTGAGTAGTATTTTATTGTGTGTATATATGTACGTATATATATATACACCACATCTTCTTTATCCATTCATCATTTGATGGGCACTTGGGTTGCTTGCACATCTTGGCTATTGTGAATAATGCTGCAATCAACATAGAGGTGCACAAATATCTTTGAATGGTTGATTTCAAGTTCTTTGGATAAATACCAAGTAGTAGGATAGCTGGATCATATGGTAATGCTATTTTGAATTTTTTTTGAGAAATCTCCATACTGTTTTCCATAGTGGCTACACCAGTTTGCATTCTCATCAGCAGTGTATGAGGGTTCCCTTTTCTCTACATCCTCTCCAACATTTGCTGTTTCTTGTCTTCTTAATTATAGCCATTTTAAGAGTTATAAGGTGGTATCTTAGAGTACTTGTGATTTGCATTTCCCTGAGGATTAGTGATGTTGAACATCTTTTCATATGTTTCTTGGTCATCTGTATGTCTTCTTTGGAAAAATGTCTGTTCATACCCTCTGCTCATTTTTTGATTGAGTTGTTTGTTTTGTTGTTGTTGAGTTACATGGGTTCTTTATATATTTTGGGTATTATGCCTTAACAGATAAATGATTTGCAAACATTTTCTCCTAGTTGGTGAGTTGTCTTTTCATTTTGATACTGGTTTCTTTTGCTGTGAAGAAACTTTTTAGTTTGATGTAGTCCCATTTATTTTTTCTTTTGTTTCCCTTGCCTGAAGAGACATGCTATTCAAAAAGATACTTCTAAGACTGATGTCAAAGACCAGAATGCCTATGTTTTCTTCTAGGACTTTCATGGTTTCAGGTCATACATTCAAGTCTTTAATCCATTTTGAGTTAATTTTTGTGTATGATGTAAGATAATGGCCTACTTTCGTTCTCTGGCATGTGGCTGTCCAGTTTCCCCAACACCATTTACTGAAGAGACTTTCCTTTCTCCATTATATGTTCATGGCTCCTTTGCCAAAAATTAGCTGTTGATAGATGTGTGAGTTTATTTTGGGGAATTCCATTCTTTTCCACTGATATGTGCTTTTTTTGTGTGTGCCAATATCATGCTGTTTTTATTACTACAGCTTTGTAGTATAGTTGGAAATCAGGGAATACGATATTTACATCTTTCTTATTTTTTCTCAGGATTGTTCTGGCTATTTGTGGGTTTTTTTGTTGTTCCATATAAATTTTAGGATTCTTCATTTTATTTCAGTGAAAAAAATGTTACTGGGACTTTGATAGGGATTGCATTGAATCTGTAGACTGCTTTAGGACGTATGGACACTTAAACTATGTTAATTCTTCTTCTTCTTCTCTTTTTTTTTTTTGCAGAGGAAGATTTGCCCTAAGCTAACATCTGTTGCCAGTATTCCTCCTTTTTGCTCCCTTTTTACCCTCAAAGCCCCAGTACATGGTTGTGTACAGTGTAAGTTCTTCTGGTTCTTCTATGTGAGCCACTGCCACAGCATGGCTACTGACAGACAAATGTGATTCCACGCCCAAGAACTGAACCTGAGCTGCCAAAGCAGAGTGCACTGAACTTTAACTGCTAGGCCATCAGGGCTGGCTCTAAACTATGTTAATTCTTCCAATCCATGAGCACAGAATATCTTTCCATTTCTTTGTGTCTTGTTCAATTCCTTTCAAAAAAGTTTTATAGCTTTCACTGTACAGGTCTTTCACTTCTTTGGTTAAATTTATTCCTAGGTATTTTGTTTTTTATGTTGCAATTATAAATTGATTGTATTCTTGATTTCTTTTTTTGGCTTTTCATTGTTAATGCAAGGAAATGCAACTTATTTTTTTATGTTGATTTTGTACCCTACAACTTTACTGTATTTGTTTATTATTTCTAATAGTTTTTTGGTGGAGTCTTTAGAGTTTTCTACATATGCAATCATGTCCTCTGCAAATAGTGACAGATTTGCTTGTTCCTTTCCAATTTGTATCCCTCTTTATTTCATTTTCTTGCCTTATTGCTCTGGCCAGGACTTCTAATACTATGTTCAATACGAGTGGCAAAAGTGAGCATCCTTGTCTTGTTCCTGTTCTTAGAGAAACAGCTTTCAGTTTCTCACCATTGAGTATGATGTTAGCTGTGAGTTTGTCACATATGACCTTTATTATGTTGAGATACTTTCCGTCTATACCCATCTTCTTCAGAGTCTGTGCCATAAAGGAAAGCCGTATCTTGTCAAATGCTTTTTCTGCATCTATTGAGATGATCATGTAATTTTCATTCTTAATTTTGTTAATGTGCTGCATCCTATTGATTCATTTGCAGATGTGGAACCATATTTGCATCCCTAGGATAAATCCCACTTGATGATGGTGTAGGATCCTTTTAATGTATTGTAGTATTCAATTTGTTAATATTTATTTAAGCATTTTTGTATCTATGTTCATCAGTGATATTGGCCTGTAATTTTCTCTTTTTGTATTGTCCTGTCTTATTTTGGTATCAGGATAATGTTGGCTTTACAGAATGAGTTAGGGAGCATCCCCTCCTCTTCAAATCTTTGCTAGAATTTGAGAAGGAAATGTACTAAATCTTCTTTGAATGTTTAATATAATTCACCGGAGAAGCCACTTGATCCTAAACTTTTGTTTTTTGAGAGGTTTCTGATTACTGTTTTGTTCTCCTTACCAGTGATCAGTCTATTCAGAGTCTCTATTTCTTTTTGATTCAGATCTGGAAGGTTTTATATTTCTAAGAACTTATCCATTTCTTCTAGATTACCCAATTGTTGGTGTATAACTTTTCATTGTATTCTCTTATAATCCTTAGTAATTCTGTGATATCCATTGTAATTTCACCTCTTTAATTTCTGATTTTACTTATTTGAGCTTTCTCTCTTTTTTTCTTGGTGAGTCTAGCTATAGGTTTGTCAATTTTGTTTATCTTTTCAAAGCACCAGCTCTTATTTCATTGATCTTTTCTATTTTCTTTTTAGTCTCTATGTCATTTATTTCCACTTTGATTTTTATTATTTTCTTCCTTCTACTGACTTTGGGCTTCATTTTTTTCCCCTGGTTTCTTTAGGTATAATGTTACATTGTTTGAGATTTTTCTTGGTTCTTGAGGTAGGCCTATATTGCTATAAACTTCCCTCTTAGAGCTGCTTTTGCTATATCCCATAGAATTTGATATGTCATATTTTCATTTTCATATGTCTCTGGGTATTTTTTTATTTCTTCATTGATCCAATAGTTGGTCAGTAGCATGTTGCTTAACCTCCATGTATTTGTGACTTTTGCAGTTTTGTTCTTGTAGTTGATTTTAGTTTCATATTATTGTGGTAAGAAAAGATGCTTGATATTTCAATCTTATATTTATTGAGATTTGTTTTGTGCCCTAATATGTGATCTATCTTGGAGAACGTTCCATGTGCTTTTGAAAAGAATGTGCGTTCTACATTTTTTCGGATAGAATGTTCTCCTGAATTATCTATTAAGACCATCTGGTCCAATGTGTCATTGAAGGCTAATGTTTTCTTATTGATCTTCTGTCTGGATAATCTATCCATTGCTGTAAGGGGAGTGTTAAAGTCTCCTACTATTATTGTGTTACTGTCTATTTTTTCCTTTTATATCTGTTAAAATTTGCTTTCTTGGGGCGAGCCCAGTGGTGTGGTGGTTAATTTCATGCACTTTGCTTCAGCAGCTCAGGTTCACAGGTTTGGATCCTTGGCATGGACCTAGCCCTGCTTGTCAAGCCACACTGTGGCAGCATTCCATATATAATAGAGTAAGATTGGCACAGAAGTTAGCTCAGTGACAATCTTCCTCAAGCAAAAAGAGGAAGATTGGCAACAGATGTTAGCTCAGGGCCAATCTTCCTCACACACACACACATACACAAATTTGCTTTATTATTTAGGTGCTTCTATGTTGAGTGCATAGATTTTTACAAGTGTCATATCCTCTTGGTGGATTGCTCCCTTTATCATTATGTAATGCCCTTCCTTGGCTCTTATTACAGTTTTTGTCTTAAAGTATTTGGTATCATATAATTACTACTACCCCAGCTTTTTTGGTTTCCATTTGCATGGAATATCTTTTCCGACTCCTTCACTTTCAGTTTGTTAGTGTGTTTAGGTCTGAATTGTGTCTCTTGTATGCAGCTCTATATGGGTCTTGTTTTTTTATTTATCCATTCAGCCTCTCTATGCTGTTTGATTGGAGGATTTAGTCTATTTACATTTAAAGTAACTATTGATAATTGTGTACTTATTGCCATTTTATTATTTTTTTCCTGGATGTTTTTGTAGTTCTTTGCTATTCCTTTCTTCTTCTCTTGTTCTCTTCCCTTGTGATTTGATGACTTTGTCTTTAGCATTATGTTTGGGTTCCTTTCTCTTTATATTTCGTGTATTTATTATAGGTTTTGGGTTGTGATTACCATGACGTTCCTATATAACTTATGTAAATAGCAATCTATATTAAGTTACTGGTCTCTTAAGTTTGAGCTCTTACTTAAAGCCCCACAGTTTTACTCTCCCCTCCATGTTTTATGTTTTGACATCTTATTTTACCTATTTTAGTTTTGTGTATCCCTTAACCTCTTATAGGTATAGATGATCTTGTTTTCTGACCTTCATACTAACTTTATAAGTGGTCGATCCACCACCTTTGTTATATATTTGCCTTTACACATGATATCTTTTCTTTGATAATTTTCTTATGCCTATTTGTGGCCTTTTACTTTCCACTTAAGTAAGTTTCTTTAACATTTTTTGTAAGGCTCGTTTAGTGGTGGTGAATTCCTTTAGTTTTTACTTGTTTGGAAAACTCTAAAGTCTTCTTCCATTCTGAATTATAACTTTGCTGGGTAGAATATTCATGGCTGTAGGGTTTTTTTACTTTCAGCACTTTGAATATATCATTACATTGCCTTCTAGTGTGATTTCTGCTGAAAAGTCAGTTTATAGCCTAATGGGGTTTCCTTTGTATGTAACTTGTTGCCTTTCTCTTGCGTCTTTTAAGATTCTCTATCTTTAATTCTTGACATTTTAATTAAGATGTTCTTGGTGTGGGCCTCTTTTGGGGCATTATGTTTGGTACTCTCTGTGCTTCCTATACCTTCATGTGTATTGCCTTCTTCAGGTTAGAGAAGTTTGCTGCTATTATTCCTCCAAATTAGTTTTCTTTCCCTTTGCCTCTCTCTTCTCCTTCTGGACACATATAATGTGAATGTTAGTATGCTTGATGTTGTCACAGAGTTTCCTTAGGCTGTCCTCATTTTTTTCATTTTTTTTCTGTTCAGCTTGGGTGATTTCCTCTACTTTTTTATCCAGGTTGCTGATCTCTAATTCTGTTTCATCTACTCTGCTGTTGATTCCCTCTAGTGAATTCTTCATTTCCACTATTGTGTTATTCTGATTGGTTCTTTTGTATATATTCTAATTTCTTTTTAGTTATCATTGTGTTCATTTATTCTTCTCCTGAGTTCAGTGAGCATTTTTATGATCATTAGTTTATACTCTTTATCAGATAAAGTGTTCATTTCTGTGTTGTTTAGTTCTTTTTCTAAGGATTTTTCCTGTTCTTTTACTTGGAGCATATTCTTTTGTCTCCTCATTTTGCCTACTTCTCTGTGCTTATTTCTATGTATTAGGTAGATCAGCTAGGTCTTCCATTCTTGGAAAAGTGATCTTATTTAGGAGATGTCTTATAGGTCCCAATAATGTACACCCATGTCAAATTCTCCGGGGTGTCCTCTCAGGGGGCTGTATGTGACTGTCTGTTGTGGCATGGCTGCTATTGCTGTGGGCACATGAATAGGCAGGGCTGGCCCCCTAGCCAGCTGGTTGCAAGGCCTGGCTACCTATGACATCCAAAGGCGCATTATTTGGCAGGTCTAGCCCCCCAACATGGCTCACTGTGAGGTCTGGTAGTGCACAATTACTGCAGGTTTGCTGGAGAATGTGTCAGTGTGACTGCTTTGCTAGGTCAGGGGGCACACAACTGCTATAGGTCCTTAGTGTGGATGGCTGCATGATCCAGCAGTTCTTTGATGCCTCAGATGTGCTGGTGGGCAGGGCAGACTTCCAGTGAGGCTAGCTGCAGAGGTACATGGTTGTCACCAGCTTGCTTTTGATGGTGCATGGCTGCAGCATGAATTGGCAATGTGGACCTGCAGTGCACAGCTGCCTCAGATGCACAGATAGGCAGGACAGGCCCCTAGCACAGCAGTGTGCATCTGTTTCAGGCATTGATATGTGGGGCAGATCCCCTGGGTGGCTGTTTGGAGGCCCAGTGGCAGAAGTCTGCTGTGGGCACACAGGTGGGCAGGGCTGACGCCTGCTGCAGGCTGCTTTTTCTGTCTGGCTGTGCTAGGTTGCCTCAAGTGGGTGGGCCAGGCCCTTGAACTATCAGGCTAGAGGAAGGAATCCAACTGTACCTGCCAGCATCTGAGTCAGCACAGCTGAAGTAGGTCAGAATAATGGCTTTTGCCAGTGTTTCAGTCCCTGGGGGGTGGGCCCAGCACCTTCTGCTTCTCTCAGACATGCTCGAAGCTTAGTAAGTGAGTCTCTTTTACCAATGAACTATGCACTTTTCTATTGGGTATTTTTGTCCTGGTTTCTGGGTTAAGTGAGTTTGTGCATGGGCCCTTTAAAAGTAGGTTTTTCTTTCCCTGAAGTTTTACAGTTTTCCTAGGCATATTCGCCATTGATTTTCAAATCCAGCTATTTTGGCTTTTTTTCTCTCTTGTGCTGGGTGTTAGGGCTGAGGTGCCTAATGTGGAGCTCAAATCTCCTGCTCCTCCAGGAAAAATCTCCTGATACCTTTGAGATCACTACCCATTGTGAAGTACTTTGGCAAGGGTGTGTTTTTTTCCCTCTGCAGGGCTATATCTCTTCCTCTTCCACCACTCTCTGTGCTGTCTCTTGTTGTGGAGGTTCTTTCCATCGAGTTTCCAGATGTCCCTCAGAGGAAATTGTTCCACAGGTAGTTGTAGGTTTGTCGTGTCGATGGGAGGAGGCAAGTTTAGGATCCTCCTACACTGCCATCTTCCAAACTCCTCACGCTGACGATATTTTAAGCAGGCTGAAAACATTGTTAGGTTGTTATATTTAATTAATTATCAAAGAGTTTTAAGAGTACAATGAATAATTGGGTATTCTGATTTCAAAAACAAGTAATAATTTTGGTGTTCATTGATATATTATTATTTGTCCAGTTTATCTTTAATTTCAAATTTTTGATAAAATTTGCTTTTAGCCCATTGAAGTCAGACATTAAGTGTTTAAAAAAATTATTTGAAGACTCATATATGCAAATAAACAGCTACATGTTTTTTTGACATGAAACCAATTTTTATAATGAGAAAAAAATGCAATTTTTATATTATGGTAAGCATAGCATATCACACCTTTAGTGTAAATATAATATTCTTGGTATATAATGTTTGGACAAGTGAGTAGGTCCTTGGAAACATTACAATTTGTATTCCTAACAATATATCGTACAACAGCTTCACATAAGATTGGAATAAAATAAATTTGTTATCTTTGTTGAAGTAATATTTGTACACAAAATTAATTCTACTATCCAATATGTGCCAAATATCATATAATCTTTTGAAATTTTTCAAGACATCAATTTGGATAAAATATTTTCAAATTATATAACAGAGAAAGGACTTGTATCTAGAATATACGAAGAAGTCCTAAAACTCACCAATAAAAACCAAATAAATAATCCAATAAAAAGGGTTAAAATATCTGAAAAGATATTTCACTAAAGACTAGTTACAGATAGTAAGCATACATGAAAATATATTCAATATAGTTTTTCTCTGAGAAAATAAAAAATAAAAATATTTGGAAATACCACTACAAATCTACTACGGTAGCTAAAATCCAAAAATCTGTTGGTAAGGATGCAGAAAAACATAAATACTCATTCATTGTTTTTGAGAATGCAAAATGGCACAGCCATTTAAGGAGAGTTTGACAGTTTCTCATAAAGTTAAATATGGACTTATGTGCAGCAGTCCTCTCCCTGGTATTTACCCAAGTAAATAGAAAAATTACTTTCAAATAAAGACATATGCAAATTTTTATAACAGCTTTATTCATAGTTATCAAAAACTGGAAGCAACCCAGATGTCATCCGCAAATAAATCTTTCAATAAGCCATGGTGTTCATACAATGGAATACTATTTAAAGATAAAAAGTAATGAGCCATAGATTCATGAAACTCCATGGATGAATCTTGAATACGTTTTAAAGTGAAATACACCAGACTAAACAACTTCACAGTGTACAATTCCATTTAAATGACATTCTGAAAAAAGCAAAATTATAGAGAGGGAATGCAGATGAATTGTTGCCAGGGTTTGGGGAATAGGGAATAGTTTACTAAGAAGGGCACACAGGAGGGAAACTTTGAGTGATAGAACTGTTGTTTATGATACCGAAGTGGTGGATACATAACACTACACATTTGTCAAAACCCATAGAAATTTACACAGGAGTGAACCTTAATGTATGTAAATTTTACAAAATGAATGAGCATGTTGGAGGATCCCAGGACAAAATGCATACTGGGATATGGCAATATGACTGCGTTACAAACATATAACATAACCTTACTGAAAGGGGTGGGAAAATACATCTGACCTAAGGAATTTTGGAAAACGGTGATTTATGTGGAAACAATAAGGCTAAATAATAAACAGTATATAAAGACTACTGTTTCATTGTTAAAATTTTATTTTTCTCACAGTGGTATAGAATAAGAATTCTGAAAGTACACATATACTAGTTTGAAGAAATAAGTAAATAAATGGTGGACAACAGAAACCAGGTTTCTCACAGGCAGAAAGAAGAGTCACAAATAAAGGAGGAAGGCACAAATGAATCCCATGTCATTGGATTAGAGTTGGAGATATTTTATGAACCTATGTGTATTTATACGAAACAAACCTAATTTGTTTGAAGAGTAGACCTAGAAGTAGTTACACCCAGGGGCAACCAACATATCCAGAGCCGAGATCTTTGTTTCTAATTCCTCTATAAAATAAAAGGGAGCAGGAGTTCCTTGGATTATTTTAGGGCTGAAGATTATTTTAGGGCTGAAGAAGTCAAATACAAATGTGCCTGTGGCATCTTTTAGTGCAATAGAGTAGTGAGTGCTCAAAAATCCAAAATGATGAGTCAAAGTGATATTCATCTTTAGAAAGGATGTCAAAGGGACATAAGAGACAAACTGAGAGAACTCCCAGTTGCCCAAGCTGGGGCAATTTGAGCGAAAAAATAAATAATGGTAGTATTGGGTTATAAGCAAAAATTTCCCCCAAAACCCATATCACCAGTCTAATTATGATAAAATAATCAGACAAACTCCAATTGAAAGACATTCTACAAGATACTCTTTGAAACTCTCAACATCATGAAAAACAAGGAAAGGCTGAGACATTGTCTTAAAATGTCCTAAATTGTTAATATTAGGGGGAACCTGCTGAAGGTATTTGGGAACTCTCTGTACCACGTTTGCATGTTTTCTATACATCTAAAATTATTACATATTTTAAGAAAAACCATTTTAAAAAGCATTTATAATTATTTTAATCATACCTAATTTTTATTTTTGTGGAAAAATAAACAAAAACGAAGATAATTCAAAATTAAAGAAAGTTTGTGAACAAAATATTGTTATAAATTCAAAATGGCACAACAAAAAATATGTTTTATGCTGTATGGACTAATCATGGTCAATAAAACCATTCATCACCAAATACTAGCAATTTCACACGATACAAGTTAATTCATAGGAAAGGTACTCCTGCTATCTACATATAATAACATGTCAATGTGGAGAAGTTCACATTCTTTTTTTTTTTTTTTTTGAGGAAGATTAGCCCTGAGCTAACTCCTGCCAATCCTCCTCTTTTTGCTGAGGAAGACTGGCCCTGAGCTAACATCCATGCCCATCTTCCTCTACTTTATATGTGGGATGCCTACCACAGCACGGCTTTTGCCAAGTGGTGCCATGTTTTGCACCTGGGATCTGAACTGGTGAACCCTGGGCCTCCGAGAAGTGGAATGTGCACATTTAACCACTGTGCCACCAGGCCGGCCCCTTGGAAGTTCATTTTCTTACCAAATATAATATCAATTGTAAGGGTAAGTGTTATTCATATAGAGGATATGAGATTTCAAATGCCTTGCTTTTTCTATTGAATAGCCATGTCATAATCATATATACATTTAGTATAGCCACTTCTATAGTGTTAGATAAATGTTAATACCATTGCTTGTTTAGCTTTTTATTCCATACGTATTCACCTAATATCAAAGAATAACTTCCAAACTAAGTAACAAAAATATGCTGTCCCTCTCTTCTTCATTCATTTCATGGTTGCTTGTTTATGTTATAATTGTTATAGGTTGTATAGTACTTCTCCCAAAGATTATAACTCTATCTGTGCATATAGAATTATCTATATTGCATTCTAGCAGCTATTTACTAACACTTTTGCTTATCGGTTAGGTGACCAAATATGGGACCAATAGTGTTATTATTCAATCCAATCATAGTACTCCCATGCAGTAAAATATTTTTACATCAGGTTTCTTTGTAAGCGGTGATGAGGTTGTGAAATTAGTGGAATTTGAATATCTAGCTATGAGCCAATCCCATACAGAGAAATTACATGAGAAAAGTGAAGATATTACTCTGACATTAAATGCTTTTATTGAACGAAAAGGAAGTTCTAGAAACCAAGTGATCCAAATGTGCTGTCAAGATAGACTGAATTCACTTCATTCGATCAATGCTCCATTTTGTTCTGCCTGAGTAAATATAGCTCCTATGGACAGACATCACAATAGCAGGTATTACAGAATTAAATACAGTCCTAGATAGATGGCTGCATGGAGAAAATATGCTTTGTTTTGTTTCAGTATATTCATTACATCCTAAATCACACATTAAGGAAAACTGGATAAAACTTTTTAAATGAGCCATCATGAGAAATCTTTCCCACATCACTTGAGATATTTTTTAGAAGAAGAGTTAACAAAAGAGATGCATGATATACCATGCAATTTAAATAAAAGGAGTAAAAATATCTTCCTTCCACAGACCAGACTTATATCAATGGCAAATAACTTAAGGTAGAATTAGCCTATTTCTACACTAGTCATTTTAGATTTATGTTTAGCAGTTAAGGAGCTAATAAATGTGAAAGGAATTCAGTAATTTCTAATATGTCTTCAATCATATTATATCTCTAAAAATGAGAATGAACCACAATGAGATATCACCTCACACCTGTTAGAATGACTATTATCAATAAAAAAAGAAATAGCAAGTATTGGCGAAGAAGTGGAGAATGGAACACTTATGTGCTTTTGGTGAGAATGTAATTTGGTGCAGCCATGTGGAAAAAAGCACATAGGTTTCTCAAAAAAATTAAAAACAGAACTACCATATGATCTAGCAATTCCACTTTTGGGTATTTATTCATTGCAGCCCCCCAGTTGCAGCATGAACCCCATGTTCATTGCAGCCTTATTTACAATAGCTAAGACATACAGGTGGCATCTAAAAAAATAATAATAAACTCATACAGAGAACAGATTGATGGTTTCCTGAGGTGGGAGTGGGGGAGGTGAGTAAAAGGGGTGAAGTTGGCCAAAAAGTACAAACTTCCAAGTATAAAATAAGTCCTGATGATGTAACGGACAGTATGATGACTATAGTTAATTATACTGGATGCTATATTAGAAAGTTGTTAAAAGCATGGATCTTGGAAGTTCTCATCAAAAGAAAAAAAAATTGTAACTGTGTGGTGATAAATGTTGACTACATTTCTTGTGATGATCATTTCACTATATATATATCTCAAATCATTATGTTATACACCTAAAACTAATATAATGTTATTTATCAATTATATCTCAATAAAAAAAGAATGCCAAATACCCAGAGAACTGGTGTAGCAAATTCACTTTAGCTTTCCTTATCTCTTCTTCTCACATATAATTTTTTAAATGATTACATATGTCATTGATCTAATAATTTTAGTGTACATGTCATGTACCATAGAAATATAAGAGCCAATGTTATCATAAAATAACTATAAAATTCTGGAGGCTATTTTTCTTTACCTCTTAAATTTGTATCTTTACTCTTAGAAGGAGTATGAAAAATATTGGGCTTTTGTAGCAAAGAAAAACTGGTTACTTTCTTGAACTTAAGACAGCATCTGTTTACAATAGTGTTGTCATCTAGAAATGGCAACAGTGGTTTGATGAAAATATGAAGTGATGCAATTTTATTGTTCAGTTATTTTATTTTTTTTGAGGAAGATTAGCCCCGAGCTAACATCCACTACCAATTCTCCTCTTTTTGCTGAGGAAGACTGGCCCTGAGCTAACATCTGTGCCCATCTCACTCTATATGTAGGACGCCTGCCACGGCATGGCTCGAGAAGCAGTGTGTTGGTCCACACCCGGGATCTGAACCGGTGGACCCCGGGCCACTGAAGCAGAATGTGCAAACTTAACTACTGCACCACTGGGCCGGCGCCTCAGTTATATTTTAAGAAAATATTTAATTTGTTGTCAAAATAGTTTTTCTGATTGGTTCGTATGAAATTTAAAAATCATGACCTGAGGAGAATAAAAAAAACGCTAGCATATTTTATGTTATCTAGGTAGGTAATAGTAATGAGCTATATTACCAGTATTTTGATTGAAGTGTAGATAACATAAAATTTTCCATAATCAACAATTTTGCTGTCAAAAATAATGATAAGGATATTGTTTTCTTCCTGCCTGGAATTAGTCCTCCCCAGTTCTGTCTGAGTCACCACTGTAACACCAGTGCCTATCACAGCGCCTGACACATAAGAAGTGCACAGTAAATACCTGTCAAGTGAGATAAGTAAAAGTTAATCTCAAGAAAACATAAAGAAGTTTCTTCCACTTGATGATGGCCTACAGACGATAAAAGCAAAAGCGTGTAATAAGGGCACAGATACATTTTTGTGCCATGGATGTCTTAGACATTAACTTCTTTTCTTGTCATTTCAGCCAGGAGACAGATGTCTAAGAAGTCTTCTGCAGAAGAGTGTTTCTCTCCATTTTGTTTCATATCTTCATGAAGTCGTGTCACTACTTCTCAGCTTTCTGCATTTGATAAATATCATTTTATAATAAGGCTGACAAAGATCTTAGAAATTCCCTTTTTGAAGAACTCTTGATAGTTTAATACCAAAATAAAGATATTAAAAATGAATAATATTCTGCCACTCACTCTGTGCCAGGCCTAGTTCTGTGAGCTGGGATCCGAGGGAGAACAGAACAAGCTTTGACCTTCATAGAGCCTATGTTCCCCAACGGACGAACAAACAAACAAATATATAATTCAGTGTCGGATATTGACATGGTAGAGAATAGAGTGAAAGGGGTTCTGTTTCCTTTTGAAAGGAGGATAAGTGAAGACTCTTCTGATGCGGTAACATTAGGGGCAGAGAACTAAATTAAGCCATGAAAATATCTGAGGGAAGATATTGGTTTGGGAAAGAGAACCGCAAGTACAAAGGCCCGTGACAGAAACATGCCTGCCCACAGACTCAGAGAAGTGAAGAAGGCCAGTGTGTCTGGAGCAGAGGAAAAAAAATTAGAAAGAGCTCTGATTATGTCCTTTAGAGATTACATAAAGAGTCACCAAATTAAATGAATAAATGCATTCCCTCCAGCGGCTCTTATTCACTCTTAAGCAATGTCTTGCCTACGAGAGGAAAGAAATAAGGATTGAATCATAAATTGATAGGGGTTTTGTTTTATCTGGCATGATGTGGTAATTTAGGATAGAAGGCAAGCAGGAATTTATTAATCGTACTCTCAAAATGATTACATATTACTATATATATTTAATAGTAATTATATTGCATAGATAAAAATATTATATATAATATATGATTATATATATAATATATAAAATCACCTGTCAAACAAATAAAAGCATCAAAAGGGTCAAAAAAATTCGTGGCCCCTCATCAGCAAATTGTTTCATATGCTCAAGCTTCTCTTTGATTGTTCTTGTCATTATCTTTCTCTAGCAGAAAACTGGGCACAGTCTTCTCAAGCGGTTATTGATTCTTCTCCCACCACTCTGATAGCAATTAGTCTACAACTTGTGTAGGGGTCTGTTTCTAATGGCTTCTTAAGAAACATTTCTCCCCTCTTCTAAAGCTTCCACTCCTCTACCACTACCATACATTGCATGTACTGATTGTGCATATCTTGTCAGCAGATTCTATCTATTACCTCATTGTTTCTTTGACTTCATGCCAATCCCTTTTAATTCCCTGATTATTTTAGTTCCTGGCTTACTGTTACAGTACGTATCTCTGCTCCTTTATTAACTCTGTAAATTTCGATATTCTTGTGAATAGATGATCCCACTGGCCTTCAAGAGGCTTTACTTCTCCAATAATGAGCCTGTACTCTCCCATACCTTAGCCACACAGTCTCCTGGTTTTTTTCCAGACCTGGTCAACAATGTTTCCACTGATACGAAGTATCTTGACTAGGAAATCCAAGGAGTCAGAAAACAGTTTGTTAGTTGCCAGGGGCTGGGGGTCAGAGTGAGTGAAGAGTAACTGTTTAATGAAGATGGAGATTTTATTTTGGAAAGGGTGAAATGTTTTGAAATTTAATAGATATGATGTTAGCACACTTTGAATTGTTTACTTTAAAAGGGTTATTTTTATGTTATGTGAATTTCACTTGAATAAAAAACATTTGAACATGAGGAGTCTCTATATGAAATTCAAAGAAACACATTTTAAATTTAAACATAGAACACTTTAAATAAAAGAATGAAAAGAGTTATATCAGGAAAGTACTAAATATATAAAATTCATAATGAGTGTATTCATATCAGACAAAGTAGACTTAGGGACAAGAGACATTACTTGAAAACCAGAGATATGTTTACTAATGAAGAGGAAATAATTCTAAATACGGACGTTCCTAATAAAAGAGCTTCATAACATATGAAACAAAAAGTGCCCGATCTAATGATATGAATAGACGAACCAATTTATAAAATGGGCAGACAATTTGAACAATTTCCCTAATGAAAAACGATGCTGACCATCCATCTTTCGTGTGCTTTCATTGAAGTGCCTGATCGGATATTGAACACTTTTCACCTTTTTACATATGAATTCTTCAACTGATATATAATGCAAATATTTTCTCCCAATGTGTGATTTGTCTTTTCATCCTTCCGTGAGTGTCTTTTGGAGAATGAATGCTTTCAATTTTGACAAAGTCCAATTTAACAATTTTTCATTGATTTTGTTTTTAGTATTTTATCTTAAAACTCATCAGCAAATGAAGTAACACAGATTCTTCCTTGTGTTTTTTCTTGATGTTATGTAGATTTAAATTTAGGTCAAGATCCATTTTATTTAATTTTTGAATCAAGTGTGAGGTGTATGTTGAAGTTCATCTTTTTGCATGTGGTGTACTATTGTTGCAGCATCATTTTATGAAAAGACTGTCATTTCTCCATTGAATTATTTCTGCATCTTTGTCAAAAAGTCACTTGACAATATTTGTGTCTGTCTATTTCCGTTCTATATTCTGTCAACTTGGTTGACATTTCTAACCTTTGACAATACTAGAAGGTCTTTAACAGTACGCTTTTATACTAAAACTTGAAATGTGGTGATTTGATTCCTGTGATGTTGTTCTTTCTCAGAATTGTGCTGGCTCTTCTATATCCATGGCCTTTCCATAGAAATTTTAGAATAATCTTGTCAATAGTAAAATAAAACTTCTCTTTTTTTCATTGTCAATGTAATAGAATTTTGTCAAACTTATTCATCTTCTCAAGGAGCCACTGTCATTGATTTTTCCTATTGTTTTTATGTTCAGTTTCATTGATCTGCTCTTATCTTCATTATTTCCTTCCTTCTGCTTGCTTCAGGTTTGTCATTCTTTTCCTTGTTTTTCTTGTTTCTTGAGGAGTTAGTTTAGATTATTGATTTGAGTCTCAAACTCTTTTCTAATAGAAACATCTTGTACACAATCATTTATTTTTGATTTTTATTTTTTTGATGAGACCCACTCGATCTTTTGATACATAGCTTGATTCAATTTGTTAATATTTCATTGTGTTTTTTTCCTGCAGTGCTCATGAGAGTTATTTTTGAAGTTATCCGTTCTTGTAATGTTATTGTCTTGGTAGCCCTGGCCTCATAAAATGAGTGGGAATGTGTTTACTCCTCTTTTATTTTCTGGAAATGATTGTATAAAATTAATATTTCTTTCTTTTAATTTTTTAAATATACTTTCTTTAAATTTGTGTTTTCACTTGAAGAATTCTCCAATGAAAACATCTGGGCATGGAGTTTTCTTATATGGATGGTATTTAATTACTAATTCAATTTCTTTAATAGACATATGGACATTAATATTATCTATATTTTCTTGACTGAGTTTTAGTAGTTTGTGTCTTTAAAGAATTGGTCGATTTTATCTAAGTTATCAAATTTATAGGCATAAAGTTGCTCATAACATTTCTCATCTGTTTTTAAAAGAGATTTATTGAAATATAATTTGTATGGCATTAAGGTTGCCCTTTAATTTTAGAACATATTTGTCATGCTCAGATAAATCTTGAACCCATGAACAATAACTGCCAATGCCCTCCCTCCAACTTCACCTCCAATATTTTTAAATTGGACTATTTCTCTTTTTATTGTTGAATTGCATGCATTCTTTACATATTCTCAATACAGTACCTTGCCATATATATGATTGGCAAATATTTTCTCCATTCTGATGGCTGTCATTTCATTTTCTCCATGGTGTCCTTTGAAGTACAAACATTTTTAGTTCTGATTAAGTCCACTTATCAATATTCTGTTTTATATCTCTTGTTTTTGATGTCATATCTAAGAAGTCATTGCCTAGCTCAAGATCACAAATGTTTGCTCCTATGTAATTTTCCAATAATTTTATAATTTTAACTCTTAAATTTAGGCATATTATCTACTTTTATTTAATTTTTCTACATGGAGTGAGATACAGGTCAAAATTCATAGTTTTGCACGTGCATGTCTACTTATTCCAGCACCTTTAATTCAAAGACTATTTTCTCTCAATTGAAATGTTTTGTCCCATTTTTTCAAGATCAATTAACCATAAATGTTGTAGTCTACTTCTCAGTTTTCAATTGTATTTTATGGATATATCAATCCTTATGCCAGTACTAAAATTGTTTTGGCTATTATGGGGCAATTGCATTTTCATAAGAGTTTTGAGATCAACTTCTCAATTTCTGAAAAAAAAACAAAAGCCTGCCAGAAGTTTTATAATACTGCATTAAACCTGTAGATCAATTTGGAAAGTATTTTCCTCTTAACAATATTAAGTTTTCAATGCATGAACATGAGATATCTTTCCATTCACTTAAATATTCCTTAATTTCTTAGTTTTTAGAGTATAAATTTTGCACTTTTATTGTTAAATTTATTCCTCAGTGTTTTATTCTTTGTGATGTTATTTTAAATGGAATTTTTTCTTCAATTTCATTTTAGGATTGTTCATTGCTAATGCATATAAATATAATTGCTTTTTATATTGATCTTGCATATAATAATTTTTGAACTAATTTATTAGGTCTAACAGTTTTTAGTTAATTCTTTAGGATTTTCTATGAACAAGATTATCATCTGCTAATAGATGTAGTTTTACTTTCTCCTTTTCAATCTGAATGCCTAGTATTATTTTTTTTCTTTCCTACTTACTCTGTCTAGATCTTCCAGTACAATGTTGAGCAGAAAGGTCAAGAGTGAGCACGGTTATCTTGCTCTGACGTTAGTGGGAAAACATTCAGTATTTTCCAAGAACTGTGTGTTAGCTCTGCGTTTTTTGTAGACTGCTCATTACCTTGTTGATGATGTTTTCTCCTATTCCTAGTTTGTTGAAGCCTTTTATCATGAAGGGGTGCTGGGTTTCTTCAAATACTTTTTCTGCATCTATTTGAGATGATTATATGGATTTTGACCTTTATTCAGTTGATATGTTTTATTACATTGATTGATGTTTTAGATGTTAAACCAATCTTTCACTTGTGGGGTAAATACCACTTGGTTATCGTGTTTAATCTGTTTTATATGTTGCCAGATTTGATTTACCAGTATTTCATTGAGGATTATAATGTCTATGTTCATAAAATTTATTGGCCTATAGTTTTCTTTTCTTGTTACATCTTTGTTTGGTTTTGATATCAGGGTAATATTGACCTTGTAGAATGAGTCAAGGAGTGCTCTCTACATTTCCATTATTTGGAAGAATTTGTAAAGAATGAGAATTAATTCTTCTTTCAATGTTTGGAAGAATTCACCAGTGAAGCTATCTGGGCATGGGGTTTTAATTGTGGAAAATTTTTAAATTTACTAATACAATCTCTTATTTTGATAGAGGTCTTTTCAGATTTTCTGTACTTTCTTGAGTCAGTTTCAGTAGTTTGTATCTTCCTAAGAATTTGCTTATTTCCTCTAAATTATATAATTTGTTTACATAATATAGATCAGAGTATATCTCGTTATTTATTTTAATCCATTTTATTTCTCTAAGGTTGTTAGTCATGTCCCACGTTTCATTCCTATTTATTTCATTGTTTCCACTTTAGTCTTTTTACTTTTTTCTTCCTTAGCTTGCTATGGGTTTAGTTTGTTTCTTTTAACTAGTTTCTTAAAATGGAAGGTTAGTTTATTGATTTGAAAATATGCTAATTTTTTATTAAAGGAATTTGTGGCTATAAATTTCCTGCTAAGCACTGCTTTGAATCCTGTAAGTTTTGTTTTGCTGTGTCACCATTTTCATTCACATCAAAATATTTTTTACTTTCCCTTGCGATACTTTCTTTGATACATTGTTTATCCAAGAGAGTTGTTTAATTTGCACAACTTTGTGAATTTTTCAAATTTATGTTAAATATTTCTAATTTCATTACATTGTTGTGAGGGAACATATATATGTTTTCAATCCTTTGAAACGTATGGATACTTGATTGTTGGTCTATCCTACAAAACATTCCATGTTCACTTGAGAAGGATTGCATCCTGTTGTTGTTGAATAGAGTGTTCTATAGATGTCTGATAGTTCTAGAAGCTTTAAAGTATTTTTCAAATATTTGATTTCCTTCATAGCCTTCTGTCTAGTTGTTTTTGCCATTTTTGAAATTAGGTTACCAAAGTTTTCAAAAGTTATTGCAAAATTTTCTATTTCTTATTTCAGTTCTGCCAGATTTTGCTTCATGCATTTTGGGACTCTGTTAGGCGCATATAAGGCTATAATTGTTACAGCTTCTGGATGGATTGACATTTTACCATTATAAACTTTCTCTTTTTATCTCCAATAAAACTTTAATTCTATTTTATCTGTTATTACAATGGTTACTCCAGCTTTTGTATTAACGCTGTTTGCATAATATATCTTTTTTCCCATTCTTCTACTTTCATCATATTTGCATCTTTGAATCTAAATCGTATTTCCCGCAAAAAGCATATAGTTGGAACTTTTTTTTTAAATCTAGCCTCACAACATCTGCCTTTTGATTTGGATTGTTAAATCCATTCTCAATAAGTGTTATTATTGATAAAGTATGATTGTCCTCTGACACGTTCCTTTTTGTTTTCTGTATCTCTCATATGTTTTTTCTTCCTTTATAGCTCTTTGCTTTCTTTTGCATTAGGTGACTATTTTGTAACTTAATATTTTAATTCTTTTATTTTTTATTGTATTTTTAAAGGTATTTTATTAGTGGTTACTTTAAAGATTACCATATACATATTAACTTATCAGAAATTGCTTCAAATTTGTATCAATTAAATTTCATTGAGATATAGAAATGTTGCTCCTATGTAGCACAATTATCATTTTCTATATTTTGCATATTTATTTATACATATTGTATATATATAATTCCAGCAATACATTACTATAATATTATTTTATATAATTTTATATCTTTTAAAGAACCTAAGAGAAGAACATCACATATATTTATATTTACATTTATTATCTCTATATATTAATGTTTACATTTACATTTATTTGTTTTTACATTCATCTGTTGATGGACATTTGAGTAGCCACCTCTTGGCTATCGTGAATAGTGCTGTTAGAAACATGGATGTGCAAATATCTCTTTGAGATCCTGCTTTCAAGAAGTGGAAGTACTAGTATCATATGTTAATTCTATATTTAATTTTTTAAGGAAGTGTCATACTGTTTTCCATAGTGACTGCACCATTTTACATTACCAAGAAAAATGCATAAGGACTCCAATTTCTTTATTTCCTTGCCAGCACTTGTTACTTTGTGAATTTTTTTCTTACTATTTTTTAAAAAATTTGTATTGAGTTTATGATAGTTTACAACCTTGTGAAATTTCAGCTGTACATTATTGTTTGTCAGTCGTGTTGTAGGTGCACCACTTCACCCTTTATGCTTACCCTCCACCCCACTTGCCCCTGAAAATCACTAGTCTGTTCTCTTTGTCCACATATTTAACTTCCACATATGAGTGGAGTCATACAGGGATTGTCTGTCTCTATCTGGCTTATTTCACTTAACATAATACCCTCAAGGTCCATCCATGTTGTTGTGAATGGGATGATTTTATTCTTTTTTATGGCTGAGTAGTATTCCATTGTATATATTACCATATCTTCTTTATCCATTCATCAGTTGCTGGGCACTTAGGTTGCTTCCACATCTTGGCTATTGTAAATAATGCTGCAATGAACATAGGGGTGCATGGGACTTTTGGAATCCTGAGTTCAGGTTCTTTGGATAGAAACCCAGTAGTGGGATGGCTGGGTCATATGGTATTTCTATTTGTAATTTTTTGAGAAATCTCCATACTGTTTTCCATCATGGCTGCACCAATTTGCATTCCCACCAGCAGTGTATGAGGGTTCCTTTTTCTCCACATCCTCTCCAACATTTGTTTCTTTTTGTTTTGGTTGTTGCTTTGTGAAGTTTTATGATACTGCTCATCCTAGTGGGTCTGAGGTGATATTTCAATGTGCTTTTAATTTGAATTTCTCTGATGATTATTATGTTGAACATCTTTCCATGTGCTTGTTGACCATTTTTATATTTTATTTGGAGCAATATCTGTTCAAATTCTTTGCCTGTTTTTCAATTGGATTTTATGGATTTAACTTGTTGAGTCGTAGGAGTTCTACATATATTCCAGATGCTAACCCCTTATCAGATGTATGATCAGCAAATATTCTCATCCATTCCATAGGTTGCTTTTCACTCTGGTGATTGTTTCCTTTGGTATGTAGAAGCTTTGAGTTTGATGTAGTCCCATTTATCTATTTTTGCTTTTGTTACCTGTGCTTTTGGTTTCATATCTAGGAAATCCTTGTCAAATTCAATATCATGACGTTTTCCCCTATGTTTCTTCTAAGAGTTTTATAATTTTAGGTCTTACATTTAGGTCTTTGATCAATTTTCACTTATTTTTTGTTTATGGTGTAATGTAAGAGTCCAGTTTCAATCTTTTGCATGTGGATATCCAGTTTTCCCAGTATCATTTCCTGAAGAGACTGTCCTGTCTCCATTGAATGTTGTTGGCACTCTTGTCAAAATTAGGATTCATCTCTGGGCTTTATAATCTATTCCATTGGTCTACATGTTTATCCTTTTTTTTTTTTTAAAGATTGGCACCAGAGCTAACATCTATTGCCAATCTTCTTTTTTTTTCTTCTTCTTCTCCCCAAAGTCCCCCAGTACATAGTTGTATATTCTAGTTGTGGGTCCTTATGGTTGTGCTATGCAGGATGCCGCCTCAGCATGGCCTCATGAGTGGCGCCATGTGTGTGTCCAGGATCCGAACTGGCAAAACCCTGGGCCACAGAAGCAGAGCATGCAAACTTAACCACTTGGCCATGGGGCCGACCCCTACATGTTTATGTCAGAAATATTTTTCATGATTATTTATCTAGATACAAGATTCTCAGATGATACGTTTTCTTTCTTTTTTGCTTTTTTCCAACACTTTGTATATGTCATTCCACTACTTTTTGGTCTTTATTGTTTTTATTAGAATATTTCCTTGTACTTAATGTATCATTTTTCTTTTTTCAAGATTCTTTCTTTGTATTTCTCTTTCAATATTCTTACTATAATGTGTCTAGCTGTGGATCTATTTGAACACATCCTACTTGATGTTCATTTAACTTCTTGGACATGTAGATTAATGTTTTCATCAAATTTTGGAAGTTTTCAGTGATTTTTCTTTAAAAATTTTTTCACTCCTTTTCTTTTTTTTCCCTTACATTCCTATTACTAGTGTGTTGTATTGTTGCCTCATATTTCTCTGAGGCACTGTTCATTTTTCTTTTTTTTCTGTTTTTATTTTTTAAGATTGCATAATTTTATTGATCTATCTTCTAGTTTGCTTATACTCTATTTGTTTGTAAAAATCTGTTGTTGATTTCCTCTAGTGAATTTTTCATTTCAGTATTGTATTTTTCAACTCAAGAATTTCCATTTAGTTATTTTTATAATTTATATCTTTTTATTTATATTCTCTATTTGATGAGACATTACCCTCATAGCTTCCATTAATTCTTTAGGCATGGTTTCCTTTAGTCCTTTGAGCACATTTATAATGGTTTCTGTGAAATCTTTCTTAAGTCCAACATCTGACCATTCTCACAGGCAATTTCTGTTGACTCCATTCTTTTTCTTGTATATAGGTCACATGTTCATGTTTCTTTACACAACTCTTTATTAACTTTTTGTTGAAAACTAGACACTTAACTAATATATTTTAGCAATTCCAGATACTGTTGCCTTCCTTTCCCATTCTTATTGTTTGCTTGTTTATTTGTTTAGTGACTGGCTGGGTTATTTTAGCAAAGTTTACTTCCTCTCTAGTGAAAAATCTCTGATGCTGCTCCTCAGACTGTGCACCTTGGGGCATGCACACTGTCACTCAGTGATGACGGTGGTTTTAGAAGGACTCTCTTTGTCTCTGCTTATTCTTTGATCTCTCTGCTAAGCTGTTTTCCTTTCTTGGTTTCTTGTCTAGCAGTTAGGAACAAGTAATTGCTGGTTGCTATATTGTTTTTGACAATGCCTGGTGGTAAACTATTACACTGTATGATTCAATTAAATTTATGCCCCTTTCAGAGGTAGTTTTTGAGGCCAGATTTTGGGTTCTTCTGATGCCAGGAGAAGTCTTTTTAGCTATTGTATTTTGCGGCTTTCTCTGTAAAACTAGCCAGCCTACTATTTTGTCTGTTACTTTCATAAAGCCAACAGCCTCCTATTGTTTAACATTTAACATCAGAATCTTCATTGTGTACCAGAACACCCTTAGGCTTTACATTTCACATGCTCTGTTCCAAATAAATTCTATTCCTTTGGGAAGAGTTTAGGAGCTCTCTGTACTTATGGCCTGGCTCTCCAATAGGGCAAAATCTCTGAACAACTTCTCCAGAGCTAGGACTGGGGACACTTGCCTGCTTTTCTGAGAGTAACAACCCTGCTTTACAAGCAGGGAACTAGAGAGTGCTGGTTTCTTTCACCTGCCTTTTCTGGTGTGAAGCTTTCACTCTACAACTGAGCTGGGATGAGGGATATTGGGACCCCCATATTCTCCTCCTCCTACACCTAAGGTAGGTCCTATGCCCTAGGGGTCTGGGTTGAAAAGAGAGTCCTTGACTTTGGCTACTTGCACCTGGAATTTAGTCTCTACAACATGGATATTGTGTGGATGGGGATAAGGAATGATCATGGTTTCCTCCTTCCAGGGAGATACCACAGCCCTTCACTGAGAGCTGAGTGGAGAGCTTCCAGTCCCAGAGGAGTCCCATTTTTTTGGCCATAGACCCCTGGATTGGAGCTTCTATCACACTGAACTGGATGAGGGGTGTCAAAGACAGTGAGTTATGGCTCAGTTGCCATGCCACAGACCTTGCTCTTCTTATCAAGATTTAGTAGATATTCTTGAATATATGTTTTTTCATTTGCTGCATAATTTTAGAACAGTTTCCAATACTTAAAATGTTTTGTTTCTAAATAATTTTTACCAGTTATGGCTGTTTCACTGGTGAGTATTTCTTCAGATTCTTCATGCCTCCATTTTCTTGCCTTTTCTCCTTCCCTTCCCTTTGCTTTTACTTTATCAAAAAGTTTACATTTAAAATGGATTTCTGTAAACATTGTATTAGGGTCTTGTGTTTCTATCTAATCTGATGATCTCTGTCTTTTAACTGGTGTGTTTAGACCATTTTTGTTTAAAGTAATATTCATATCATTGGATTAATAATACCATCTTGCTTACTGTTTTCTATTTAAGCCATTGGTTCTTTCTTTATTCTTTTCCTTCCACATCTGTATTTAATTAAGCATTTTTTATTATTTCATTTAATCATCTCTCTTGATTTATTATTTATACTTCTTTTTTTACTTTTTCAAAAATTGACCTATTGGTTTACAATTAACATTTTTAAAAAACTTCAGTACACCTTCAAATAATATTATAATACTTCATGAGAACTGTAAGGATTTTATAATAATGTATTATCAATTACTCCCTCCAATTTCCTGTGACATTCTTGGCATGTATCTCACTGTTGCTATATATAGCACTGTATGCTATAAATACAGAAGCATTGTTCGTATTATTTAAAGTTATATTTTACACCAATTAAAATAATATTAAAGATATTATATCTTTAATTTTTAGTGCTATGTATTTCTATATGTAGATCCAAGGTTCCAATCTATGTCAGATTTATTCTGTCTGAAGAATATAATTTAATTGGCATTTCTTGTAGAAGTAGGCCTACTGTGAATGACATCTATGTTTTCATTTGTCTTAGGTCTATATTTCTCCTTCACTTTCGAAGGTTATTTCCACTGGATATAAAATGCAAGTGTATTGGTTTCCTATCAGTGCTGTAACAAATTATCATAAACTTAGCAGCTTAAAACAAAGCAAATTCATTCTAATTCTGGACGTCAGAAGTCTGAAATTCGTTTCACTGTGCTAAAGCCAAGGTGCCAGCAGGGCTGTGTTTCTTTCCGGAGGCTCAAGAGAATGATCTATTTCTTTGCCTTTTCCAGTTTACAGAGCCTGCTCGCGTTCCTTGGTTCATGTTCCACTTCCTCCAACTTCAAAGCCAGAAATAGTAGGTCCAGTCCTTCTCACATTGCTTCTCACTCTTGATTCTTCTCCATCCCTTTTCTACTTTTAATGATTATATTGGGCCCACCTCCATAATCCAGGACAATCTCCTTATATGACGGTCAGCTGAGTAGCAATGTTAATTTCATTTGAAACCTTAATTTCCTGTTGTCATATAAAGGAACATTCGCAGCTTCCAGAGATTGGGATATAGATAATTTTTTTTTTTTTGAGGAAGATTAGCCCTGAGCTAACATCTGCTGCCAATCCTCCTCTCTTTTGCTGAGGAAGACTGGCCCTGAGGTGACACCCATGCCCATCTTCCTCTACTTTATATGTGGGATGCCTACCACAGCATGGCGTGCCAAGCGGTGCCACATCTGCACCCGGGATCTGAACTGGTAACCCCAGGCTACCGAAGCGGAACATGCGAACTTAACTGCTGCACCAGTGGGCAGGCTCCTGGAATCTAGGCATTTTTTATACAGCCACTATTCTTCCCACTACAGTCTGCCTTCCAGGCCTCAAAGATACATGTCTATTCCAAATGCAAAAAGCATTCACTCATCCCACAGGCCCCAAAATTCTCAAACAATTATACCATCAGTGCAGAGTCCCAATTGCCATCTAAATCTCATAGATCAAAAGTCTAATATCTTATCTCTAAATCATGTAAAGTAGATGAAAGTAGGACTCTGAGTATGACCCATTCTGTACCAAAATTCCTTTCCATTTGTGAAACCAAAAAACAATTTATTTGTTCCCCAAATACAATGGAGGGACTAGCATAGGATATCAGTTATAGGTATTCCAGTTTAAAAAGGGAGAAAATGGAAGGAAAAAAATAGGCATCAGTCCTCAGCAATTTCGAATCCCAGAAAGGAAAACTTCACACAATTTCACTATCTAAGAATAACCCTCTGTGGCGCATAGCTCTGCCCTCTGAAGCATTTCCATTTTATTCTTTCTGGAAGCTTCCATCTCTATGCTGATATTACCTATTTGATTTTGCATATTGCCTACCTGTTTCATTAGAACATTTAAAATTTTATTGCTGTGATTTTTAAAACTTCTCTGTCTGATATATCCAACATTCATGTCACATCTGAGTCTGCTTCTGGGTTTTACTTTATCTTTCCTGACACTGTCATTCTTGCCTTTTGGTAGGCATTATAATTTTTGGTCGAAACCTGGGATTATTTTTTAGAGCAGTAGATACTGAGGTAAACATTATGTTGTTTGGAGAAAATGTAGCATTGCCTTCTGCTAGTCCTTTTATGTGGGGATTTGTTTTAATGTAATCTGGTGTTTGTATTTAAAATTTGTTGGTTCTGTGCTTTCCAGAGTTAAACTTTGCTTTTTGTATGAGCACTACTGACTTCAAATTCCTCTAGTGTTGCCTTATTTTGTATTTCCTCTTGGCTTTGGGCCTTTCCTTTGTGTTTCTCCCAAGAGAGTTTCTCTTGCAGTTCTTTTAACTGTATTCCAGTCTTATTTTTACATCAGTCTTTTTAGCATTGTGATATTATGCAGATAATGATTCTAAGTATTGGAAGATAGATGTGAAACCAAACAAGCAAGCCATAATGCCTATTTTGTGCTTTAAGTTGCACAGCATTAGTGTGCTTATAACATCACGTATCAACAGACATAGGTACATGGACTTTAGTACATTATACGACATAGCAAAATATTGCTATATCTCCAGCATATCTCCGTCTGAAACTGAATTGTCCTAATATGAAAAAAACTCTACTGTGGATTGCTTAGCATTCTTTTTAAGGATATTTTCCTATGAATGAATTATTACATAAATTATTGTGCTTGAAAAGTATGAGAATAATGAGAAAATCATTGTAAAAAGAGGTGATTTGATGTTTATTTAAAGTGTTTTATTTTGTCAAGGTAATGGATAACATAATAGGAGGGTGTCAAGATAGAATACTAAAAGAAAGGTAAGCATGGGGCCAGCCTGGTGTTGCAGCAGTTAAGTGCGCATGTTCCGCTTCAGCACCCCGGGGTTTGCATGTTTGGATCCTGGGTGCAGACAAGGCACCGCTTGGGAAGCCATGCTGTGGTAGGAGTCCCACATATAGAGTAGAGGAAGATGGGCACGGATGTTAGCTCAGTGCCAGCCTTCCTCAGCAAAAAGAGGAGGATTGGCAGCAGATGTGAGCTCAGGGCTAATCTTCCTGAAAAAAAAAAATTAAAAAAAATCAAAATTTCTACTCCTTCTTTTTTACAATTGTCAGTGGGAGAAAAGCAAAAAATAAAAATGAAGGCTTGGGGCTGGTCCCGTGGCTGAGTGGTTAAGTTCGGGCGCTTCGCTGCAGGCGGCCCAGTGTTTCGTTGGTTCGAATCCTGGGCGCGGACATGGCACTGCTCATCAAACCACGCTGAGGCAGCGTCCCACATGCCACAACTAGAAGGACTAACAACGAAGAATATACAACTATGTACCGGGGGGCTTTGGGGAGAAAAAGGAAAAAAAAAAAAAGAATGAAGGCTCGTAGTTCATTTATATGATTTATGTGAAATATGCTGCTATCATTTTAGCTCTCCTAGGATCTTGCTAAATAGCAATGTGCATAGCAAAGGATTTTTTTTACATGAAACAATTTAAGCAGACAAGGTAAAACTTTGAAAGTATAAAATAATTCTTTCTATGTTCAACAGTTTGTTGAAGCAGTTTTCAGATTCCCCTGAGAATGATAGCATTTTCATTTGAAAAGTGCTATTTAATTCATTGAATTGGAGGCAGTTCTTCAAAAAGTTAATTCACCAAAAGTAAATGTATAGCAAATATAAAAACTGTCTGGAGCCATTGTAAGACTTGATTCTTATTTAGAATTTGAAGGAAATAAGTGACATTTTTCAACCCAGCCTTGTGACTTTCAGAAAAAACTTATCTTAGAGCCTAATTCATATCTACCCCAAAGTGATTTTGTTGTTGTTGTTGTTGCAAGGCACATGCTATTTAGTATAGGTAAAGATGGAAGCTTGTTGTCTTAATAACCTAGTATTATTATTTCAGGAAACATTCTATTTGAATCTTGACCAATTTTTTCTTATATTATCTTCTTGATATTTATTAGAATTATTCTTCTTATAAAATGAAAACAAATGTGAATTTTGCAATTTTCTTCATCCTTAAAATTTTTGAAATTACTACCCAGCTCCAACCTTCTAAGACCTGTACAGAGTACAATTGCAATAGTACTTCATACTAGTGTCATCCACAAGTGGGAAAGAAAATCATTTAAAAGATGTTGCAGTATTATAAAAGGCCATTTTGCCTTTTTCTGTTTGGATAGCTGCAGCATGAGTATCAGCTTTGTACTGACAGCTATGAAAGAAGGTGCCATTTTTACCTAGTTATGCAAGAACAAAGATGAGAGAGAGACAGAAAACGAAAGTTGTTTCTTGGCTGGTGATGAAGTTTCAGGTAATGTTACACCTCGTTAGGAAAAATCTTATTTTCTACACAACTCAAAAAAAATAATTGATCAACAATAACGACAACTTTAAGAATGATTTCCTAATATGCTAAGAATGGGGGTACAATTGATCATTGGAAATAAGACCTTCGAGATTCATAAGACTGTTGAGAATAAAGTTATATGAGACGAAATATAAGTGATCACAGAAAAGTCTTTCTGGCAGCTAATCAATGAGCCTATGGTGATTAGCAGAAAAACAAATAAAAATGTGTTTGAGGGTGTCCTCGATGTTCACTGGTCATCGGGTAAAGTCTAGGTCTTTCATGGAATCAGAAAAGAACAAAAACAAAGATATAACATCAATCAAAAAGAAAAGCCATTGAAGGCAGATAGAGTGAGCAATATAATTATGGAGGATAGGTGAGTTTAACCCAAGAGTCAGGATGTAACAGGGAAACGGGTCATCAGAGATTACTGTTCTGTACCAAACATAAGGTAAGCTGTGTCCTCTTCTAACGTATTTCTCCAGGAAAACAACATGCAAGGCATAGATATATAATTACAAAAAGAGAGAATTATGAAGCATAACGGTGCAAGAAAACAGTGTATATAAAAACCTACTACATTAGATACATAATTTAAGGGAATGTTTATCACTTTATGAATCTTTAATGATGACGAAGTAAAATGATGAGGAAATATTGATGATAAACATGTGTAACTTCTATGTAATGAATTTAGTTGTATGTATATCCAGATAATTGCCTTGTATGCCTTCATCTCAGTCATTCTCAAGTTTAACATACAATTACTACCTAGGTAAGCTTGTTACAAGGCAGGTATCTGCTACTCAAATCAGAAGATCAACTGCTTCAGTAGGTCTAGGCTGGAGCCTTTTTAACCACCATGTGAGGTAACACTATTGCTAGTGGTTCACAGGTCATATATTGAGAAACATGATTGTATACAGTGGATGATAATATTGGTTTTGCTCTTTTCAACTAACTCCTTTTTTCCTCCATTAGTCCCAAGGTAAGAACCATAATAATTTTTTCTAAAAGAAGTACATTTCTCGTGTATCACTAGAAATCACTCTGTTTATAGTTTTGCTCCTTAAGCAAAGCACACTTGATGGAGTTTGCTTGACTATAAAATGGATTGAAAATAACAGGACTGTTACAGTTAAAAATAAGTCACATAAAAGTTGAAGAAGTTTTGGTTATTTCCACCTTTGTAATAGCCAGAGTATCAGCACATCCACCTCGTTCAGTGTAATATGCGAGTCTAGTTGTTCTGCACCCTTTTGCATAGGTCCATGATGAAAACATTGGATACAAATGGCTAGAAATATTGATTCTTAAAGTGTACTGCAGATTTTGATCATTTTGATTGACAATATAGTCTTGATAACTATCCCTTGGATGTGAAAGTCTATTAAAAGTCTTCATTTTCCGTGAGAATTTTGCACAATTTGGAAACTAAAGTTTCACTAAAATGAATCTAAATTACATGCATCCATCGTGCTTCTCTTGTCAGAATGGCCTGTCACTCTATTATGGGACAAATTTCAATTTATACGACATACTTCTGAAAAAGACTATCAGCTTCTTCTTACTACCAGTTGGTCTTCTCATTATCTTCTACTTAATTACATAAAAATTATTATAGTAAATTCCTTAAACACAAGCATTAATCCAAATATTTAAAATAACCAAGGGTCTACTCTGCCTTTTTTCAATATAAGGTTAACAGTTTTGGTTTCGCACTTTTCAGAGAGGAACTCTGTTCTTCGTGATATCTCAAAACAATGGTAAAGTCCTAAATGACAACTGACACTTTACTACTCTCTGTCTCAGTGGGCTGTCATCATGTCCTACTGATGTGGATATTTATATTATATTATGCGCTTTGTTTATTGGCCTGATAATAGCTTTAAAATATTTTGTAGGGTGAACATATTACTTTTTCCTTCCTTATAATTTCCCTTCCTTTATCCATCTCCATAAATATCAACATGGCTCATACAGTATGCAATAGAGGAGGCATTATAGAAGCAATTTAAGGGATGTCAAAAGTTTCCACTTCTGAGAAGTTAAATGAAGAGTAGCTATGTGTAGTTCACATCTCTTTACAACTGTGTAATTTTGTCGTTAGCTATAAAATATAACAAAAAAATATGCTTCACCTAGCTTGTAGTACAAGTTCAAATAGTTCCTGCAAGTGGGGATTATTCATGAAAGAGGGATAAGATTATATAATAAAATGGGAAACTCTCCACTTATCCTCAGGAGAAGGAGTGTTTTGGGCATGGACTATCCAAATTTCTGAATCCCTGACATGGCTACTTGACTTTCCTTGTTTGACAAGAACAGACGATGTCTGTCTTGATGGTGTTCCTACCTACTACAGTCAGGATATCCTTATCTCTTAGTTAGCCATTTTCTAACCATTTCCTGATGCTCTGAGCCTAGAACTCTGCCATTTTCTGAACATGAGTTGACATAATACTCTGTCTAACGTTGTGCTATCTGAAGGAAGTAATTTATTTACAGAGAGTGAAATTAAGAGAAGGAGCTCTTTTTCAGTGCTCGCCAAGATTTTTTTATATTCTGATAAGCCATGTTGCTATGTTTGATGCTCATGGTCACTAAAATTCCACTATAATCAAAAAGAAGTTTAGGAACATGAGAAGTGAACCAATTAGGGAAGATATC
The DNA here is from genome assembly GCF_021613505.1 of Equus quagga. Classification (NCBI taxonomy): domain Eukaryota; kingdom Metazoa; phylum Chordata; class Mammalia; order Perissodactyla; family Equidae; genus Equus; species Equus quagga. The sequence goes on from NC_060276.1 coordinate 51,925,082, forward strand.
ATTTCAAATTTCACAGTCATCTGGCATGCATCATACATGCATGGATTTGGCCAGGGTATTACAATAGAGACTGGTGGGTTCTCTAATAAAATGTCAAATACTTGTCACATTTGGAGGCATAAAATCTTTTTTGTTAATTTATCAGCATCAAACCCAACATTGACATCAAGGCTTCAGGAGTGATATAGGAATGCTTCAGTCTATTACCTATTGAGGAATAATTTACTCAAACAATTTATGCATTATTCAATATAAGTAATGATTTAAAAAATTAAACACCCCAAAATAGAAGAATTTATTTAACAACAAATGATATATGTTATTTTTTTCCAAGCAATGGGCAAAGTTTTCTGTTTTCTCTTAGGTTTAGCTCTACATCCATTTATTATCATAAACACAGATGCATTCTTGAAAGTCAGGGTTTTCTGCATTGGGAATTTATAACATAAGTTTCTGAAAAAAACTAAAAATAAATTTCTGATATAAAGCCAGAAATGAAATTATCAAGTATTCAATAGGAACTGAGAGGTAAGAGGCAACTAATGAACTGAGAAACAACTCAATACAAAGACAAGAGAACTCAATGAACCAAACTGAAGTCTGAAATTCTAGTCATTGTGGCCCATTAACATGAAATTTGAGTATCTCCTGCCAGAATGGGGAAAACTCTCTAGAGTGACTTACAACCAACAAAAACCTAATGAGAATTATTCTGATCAATTTTATCACGGAGCTCTGGAAAAGGTAAAAGTGTGTGTGGTGTGGAGACTGGCGGTCAAGGGGTTGTCCAGAGACACATTTGTGTAATTTCACATATTTGATAAGAACTTCCCTCAAATGAGTATAACGAATTTAAAGTTTAGTCAACAATTCGCAAGATTTTCATAAAACTGCTTTGAGTATTTCTTCTGTATACTCAAAACCACTTTGAACAGGAATATAATAAAAGTAACGCAAAGTGTATCATTCAGAGAATATTATCCAGAGAAACAGAACCAAAAGGAGACATAAATACACAAATCTAGATTTAGATCTAATATATTTGGATTTAGATCTTAAATGGAGATATATATATAAAATAGAGAGATTTTTAAAAGAATTAGATGACATAATTATGTGATTATAGGGGCTAGCAACTCTGAAATCTGTAGGGAAAGTCAGCAGGCTGGAAATTCTGGCAAGAGCTGATGTTGCAATCTTGAATCTGAAGGCTGGAATTTTTATGTTGCAGTTTGGAGGCAGAATTCCTTCCTCTTCAGGGGTCCTCAGTCATTATTCTTAAGGCCTTCAACTACTTAACTAATTAAATGAGGTCAACTAATTAAATGAGGTCCACCCGCATTATGGAGTGTAATCTGCTTTACTCAAAGTCAACTAACTTTAATGTCAATCACATCTCAAAAATACCTTCACAGCAACATCTAGACTGGTGTTTGACCAAACAACTGAGAACCACAGACTAGTCAAGTTGACACATCAAATTAACCATCACACTGTATTTTTGATTCATTATATCAGAAGGCAAATGCTGACAAGTTCATGCTGACCGTTTGGAAACAGTGATGTACGCCACATTTTCCCACTGTAAAGTTAAAATTTTACCCTTTGTAAAATTATCTTGTGAGGATACACTTTGAGACTACAGAAACATTACTACTCTTCAAATTTCAGCCATTAGTTTTATCATCCATTGATTTTACCTTTGACTATGTTAACTAGTAGCAAGAAGGCTAGAAAACACTGATTTTTTAAAATTCCATCACTCATTCTACATTTGATAATTGGTTTACTATTATAAGACAGAGCTTGCTCTTTTGTGCCATTAGTTAACTAATTAATTAATATCACTGTGTACTCATAGATTCCTACTTTATTCAACAGGATAAATTCCTTGCTATGATTATTTATTTTGATGCTGAAATCATCCTTGATGTAATAAGTAGAAGCAGCTCTTTAAGATGGTTCTTATGTTCTTTTAATTATTCATTGAGCACATACTTATATTTTAATTCACATGTAGTTCACATAACATAAACTTCTCCTTTTTAAAGTGTACAATAAAGTATTTTTTGTGTATTTACCTTGTTGCACAATCATGACCACCATCTAATACCAGAATATTTTCATCACCCAAAAGAGAAATCACATATCTCTTGATTGTCAATTTCAATATCCCCTACTTTTATCACCTGGAAACCATTAATCTACTTTCTTTTAGTATGGATTGGCCTGTTCTGGACATTTAATATAAATGGCATCATAAAATACATGGCCTTTTGTGTCTGGCTTCTTTCACTTACTATAGTGATTTCAAAATTTATTGATGTTATAGCATGTATCAGTATTTCATTCGTTTATATGGCTGAATAATAGTCCATTGTATGGATATACCATATTGCATTCATCTATACATCAATGGATATACATTTGGGTTGTTTCTACTTTTTGTCTATTATGAATAATACTGCTATGAACATTTGTGTACACGTTTTTGTGTGAACATGTGTTTTCAATTACCTTTGACATATACCTAGGAGTGAAATTGCTGAGTCTTATGGTAACTTTATGCTTAACTTTTTGATGAACTTTTCTTACTTTTCTGGCCAAAGGTGTTTTAGGTTCATCTTGTTTTGTTCCCACCCAAGTCCTGGAGTCAGTCATTCTCCAAGGAGCTTGCAACAGGCAGTATGGTCTCCTACAGGCATCCACATCCTAATCCCCAGAACCTATAACTATAATTCCAATTGTGAGAAGTTCTTGGTGTCCATTGTTGACTTGAAGATGAAGAGAACCATGTATCAAGAAAATGGACACATCAATCCTATAGTCACAAGGAACTAAATTCTACCAAGAAATTGAATGAGCCTGGAAGGATGTTTTCTCCCTATGCCTTCAGACAAGAGATGAGACCTTGTGAGCCTCTAAGCAGAGGACCAAGTTAAACCATGCTACAGCTGTGTGTGCATTTCTATATATCTACTTATATGCACACATTAAAACCCATAGGTAACCAGTGATAATGTTATTCCCATATAGAAGCAGAGTTAATTCTATAATTTTCTCTTTCCATATTGAAAAAGAACTCCTTTCTCCCACAATGTGAAACCAACCTACAATTAACCAAAATGTATTTACTTAGTTATTCAGTCCTATAAAATACACAAAGTAGTTTCAGAATTGCTATCCCATGCCGCAGAAAATAAACCTAGCAATTAGAGTTAAATATGTGCTTAGAGTTATTTTTATCTAAAGGAAGATAATATAAATAATGTATTTAACTATTACTTGGGTTAATTAACTATTTTTAAATGTTTCATTTTGAATAAAGAGTGTTATAAAACTTTTAAGAATTTGAGTCTTGCCTATTATTCAAATCTTAGAAAAATGCTTTAGCAGAGACAGAAAATACAGAGTCTTACATAATTAGACCACACTTATGACTCTGAGATATTATTAAAATAAATTTGATAAATATAAAATTGATGTATGGGTTGAATTGTGTCTTCCAAAACGATGTGTTGAATTTATAGCCTCTAGTACATTAGAATGTGACCTTATTTGGAAATAGAGTTATTGTAGATGTAATTAGTTAAGATTAGGTCATACCCTAGTAGGGTGGGCCCTGAATCCAATATTTCTGGTGTCCTTACAAGAAGAGAAGAAATACAGAGACACAGACACATATGGAAAGATTATATTTGATGACAGAGGCAGAGACTGAAGCGCTACAGCTCCAAGCAAGAAACACCAAAGATTAACAGCCAACCACCAGTTGCTAGGAAGAAAGAAGAAAGGATTCTCTTTTACAGGTTACAGAGGAAGCATAGCCTTACCAACACCTTGATTTTAGATTTCTAGCTTCCAGAAGTGTGAAACAATAAATTTCTGTTGTTTAAAGCAAAAAAAAAAAATCGAATATAGATTTCAGTAGAGGGAAGTCGGATGCTGCTGTAACAAATACCTAAAAATGTGGAAGTTGAGTTGGAACTGGATAATGGATAGAGGCTGTCAGAGTTTAGAGGCACTTGACAGAAAAAGCTTAGATTGCCTTGAAGAGATTGTTGGTTAAAAATGGATGTTAAAGGGATTTATGATAAGGGCTCTGAAAAAAATAGAGGGAAGCTGTAGAGAAAATTTCTCTCATATTAAAGAATATGTATACTATCATGAACAGAATGTTGCTAGAAATATGAATGATAAAGGTGTTTCTGGTGAAGTCTTATACAGACATAAGGAATATGTTATTGGATGCTGGAAGAAAGGTGATCCTTGCTATTAAGTGGCAGAAAACTTACATAAAAGTAAAACATGTAAGTGATGAAACTGGATATTTAGCTGTGGATACTCAAAAAAAAATACGAAAGTTTTGGCTTGGTTTCTCCTCGCTGTTTGCTATGGATTTAATTTTGACCCCTTCAAATTCATATATTGACTCCTTAACCCCCAATGTGATGGTATTTGGAGATTGAGCCTTTGGGAGATAAATAGATTTAGATGAAGTCTTGAGGATGAAGCCCTCATGATGGGATCAGTGCCCTTATAAAAAGAGGAAGAGACAACAGCAATCTCTGTCTCCACCATGTGAAGACACAGTGAAAGGCAGCCATCTGCAAGCCAGTGAGAGAGCTCTCACCAGAAACTGAATCAGCCAAAATCCTGGTCTTGTACTTTTTAGCCTCCAGAACTGTGAGAAAATACATTTCTGTTGTTTAAGCCAACCATTCTATGGTATTTTGTTATTGCAGTCTGAGCTAAGTGCTTATAGTAAAATGTGAGAGGAAAGACATAACTTGAGAAAGAAACTGTTAGGCAAAAAGGAACCAGCATATTACGATTTGGAAAAGTCACAACCTATCCAGATAGCGTGCTCTGGAAATAGATCCAAGGGTGTGAGTGGACAACCATGTTCTAAGAGCAGAGTCATGTGACTAATGTATCTAAACAACCATTTCAGTGGAAGTCAGGAATAGAGATGTGGTTAACCAGCAAAGATCTGTGGATGACTCTCTTCTCTGATGACTTGAAACCCTGTGGATTTAACAGGAGACCAACAAAGTTTTGAGAATTTTATACCTTCAGAAACACTGTCAGACTGAACTGGAAAGAATAGAGATGGGATGAAATGAAAGAAGAACGACTCCAAAGGTAGAGCCAAGGATGCAGAGGCCTGTGGCAATGGGAAATTTTCTGCCCAAGAGGCAAGGGCCATCATCCTTGTGGACCTGAAGGGAGGGACTGTAGCCCTGGTAGGCAAAGAACAGCTGCCCCAGTGGGCCAAGAGAGCAAGGCCATCACCCCAGTGACTCGAGAGGACAGATCATTGAGTCACAGAGGATTGTTCTCAGGCCTTTAGTGTAATTAGATTTGATGGGTTTCGGATTTGCTTAGGAGCTGTGAGCCCTTTATTTCCTTCCTAATTCTCCATTTTGGAACAGGAATGTCTATCATAAGCCTGTCCCACCATTGCATTTTGGAAGCAGATCACTAGTTTTCTGCTTTCACAAGTTTACAGAAGGGAACAAATTTTGTCCCAGGTTGGACCATACCTAGAATCTCACCCATAACTGATTTAGATTATTTAGATGATGAAAGTTTGGACTTTTTGGGTTCCTTACAATTAGATGAGATTTTGGTAGACTTTTATGGGTTAAATTGGGTCCTCCTAAAATAAATGTCCTAACTCTCAGCACCTCAGACTGTGAGCTTATTTGGAAATAAGGTCTTTGCAGATGTAATTAGTTAAAATTAACTTTTAGGATCCAGAACTGTGAGACAGTAAATTTGTGTGATTTTACCACATCTCCCCCCAAAAAACTAATATAATTGATACATATTTAAAAGTTTTATTGACATCTAATCCATATCCAAGACAATTCGCTCACTCAAAATATACAATTCAATATTTTCTAGTATTGTCACAGAGTTGTGTAACTATCACTAAAATCTAATTTTAGAATTTTTCTTCAGTTCAAAAAGAAATCCCATGTCAGGTCAGTTGAGCTGGAGAGAGCTGAGCTGCCAGGTGTCTGAGTAGACAACTAGGACAAAAAGCCAAAATAAAAGTAACAAGTAAGCATTTACTAATTTAATGCAACAATATAAGCAAGAGGCTAAACCAGAGACAGCACAGACTTTCTCCTATTCCATTTTTCCCCATGGAACAGGCAACAATTGGGGGCCAAATGCAGCAGCACAGATGTGAGAGTCGTCTCACTCCTGAATTAGCCGCAAACAAAAGGATCCTGCAGTTTTATGGACTCACGGGCCAGGGAGGGAGAGAGGAGGAAGGGCTAGGAGTACAAAAGTACAGAGTCCTGAGACAAAGTGGGGAAAAGTGTCCACAAGATTCCCCTCTCCCCTGGTGAGGAGATCTCAGCAGAGGCACCTGAGCAAGGCCTCTGAGTGATGGTACCTTGATTATGAATGGTGATTTACATAAGAACATGGCTCGCTGTGGGGTACTGGTGATGGTGATGCTGAGGCCTTGACGGTAACCCATTTCAGAGACTGCAATGCATTGACTGTGCACCAATGTAGGGAGATCAATTTTGTGCTATGAGGCTTACCAAACAAAGTGTTCATAATTGCCTATAGTTTGAATGTGAAATATCACATATAAGTATGTGGTCAGGAGCCAGACTCCTCAGCCCACATACACATTAGAAATCGCCCCTATCCCCCTTGTATTCATCCCTTCTGTGAGTTGCTGCCTACTTTTGTTTTGAGTGACAGCAGCGTCATAGCAGAGTGAGTTGTTCCATTTGTCTCTCCTCTCTAAGCTACAACTAAATGGACATTCATTAACCAGCAGAGGATTCACTGCACAGCGTAACAGGATGTCTGAGAGATCCACATAACCATGCATCTGAAGATGAATGGACTGGATCCCAAGGAGGCAGTGGAAGTAGGTGAGAACAACCCTCCCCCTCTCTGGCAGAAGTAAGCCAGGTCACAGATCCTCGCACAGTGGCCAGCACAAGTGTGAGAGGAGGAGGGGGCAGCTTGGACAGCATGAATGTTTTTGGAGTTGTAGCCCAGTCCCTGGGAGCACCCACCATGCCACAGTGGCCCCCCGGAAGTGCTCTACACTGAGTGGTGGTGGCCCAGCCCCCATGAAGATGCCTGCTTCCTGAGCGCAAAGCAGGTGAGAAGGTGCCACTGACTCATAGGTGCCCTCTTGTGGAGCACAGTACCCTGCTGGACCCACCAAGTGGCAGCTCAGCCCCCACCTGGGTGCCCCTCCTACCCAGCACAGCACAGGTGAGAAAGCACCCCACTTACTCAGAAGGCACCCCCTGCAGAGCTCAGTAGCCCATGGGAGCCAGCAAGTGGCAGCTCAGACCCAGCATATGTACCAGCCTCCTGAGAACAGTGTGAGCAAGAAGGCATCCCACCTACTGAGAAGGTGCCCTTCTGTGGAGCACAGCAGCCTGCAGGACCCACCAAGTGGCAGCTCAGCCCTTGCCTGGTTGTCCTTCCAACTTAGCACAGCATAGGTAAGAAAGCATCCCACTCGCTCAGAAGGCACTCTGCCTGTGGAGTACAGCAGCCCATGGGACCCACCAAGTAGTGGCTCAGCCCCTGCCAAGGCACCCACCCACCAAGCACAGCACAGGTCAGAAGGTGACCCACCTGCTCAGAGGGTGCCCCATCCACAGAGCACAGTAGCCTGCAGGACCTGCCAGTGGTAGCTCAGCCCCTATGTAGATATCCCTTCCACCTATTATAGCAGCCCAGCTGTCCCCCTGATGAGTGCAGCAGCTTTGCCCACACAAGAGCAACCTGCACAACGAGAACAGAGGCCTTGCCCACATAAGTGCAACTCACAGAGTGGTTGTGGCCAGCCTGTGCAAACACAGTGCAGCCCTACCTGCACAACTTGCAGCAGATGGAGTGAGAAGAGAAAACACAGCTCCTGTTCACCCCTGGCAGTAGCAGGTGGAATCTGTCATCTGACACCACCAAAAATGCACTGGCAAAAGATCAATTCATCAAACACCATAAAGAGCTAAAGTAACACTTCAGAACAGAAGGAAAATGACAAGTCTCCAGAAACCAATCCTGAAGTCACAGAAATTTATAATCTAAATGAAAGAGAATTTAAAATAGTTGTCATAAAGAAACTCAATGAGTTACAAGAAAACTCAGAGAGACAGTTCAATTAGCTCAGGTATAAAATTAATGAGCAGAAGAAATACTTCACCAAAGAGATTGAAACTCAAAAAAAAAACCCCAGCCAAACAGAAATTCTGGACATGAAGAATACAATTAATGAGATAAAAAATAACCTAGAAACCATAAAAAATGGTGAAGTAGAGGACAGAAATATAGAAATGTTTCAGGTAGAGGAGGAGGGAAAACTAAGATTTAAAGAAAGGAAGAAATTCTTTAAGAAATATCCAACTCATTAAGGAAAAGCAATATAAGGATTACAGGTATTCGAGAGGGAAAAGAGAGGGAGAAAGGAGCAGAGAGCATGTTCAAAGAAATAACAGCTGAGAACTTCCCAACACTAGAGAAGAGATTGGACTTAGAAGTACAGGAAAACAATAGAACTCCTAATTACGTCAATGCAAAAAGATCTCACCAAGGCATACAATATTAAAACTGGCAAAAGGAAATGACAAAAAGAAATATTAAAGGCAGCAAAGCAGAAGAAAATAACCTACAAAAGAACCCCTATCAGGCTTTCAGCAGATTTCTAGCAGAAACCTTACAGGCTAGGAGACAATGAAATAATATCCTCTAAGTGATGAAAGACAACAACTTTCAGCCAAGAATACTTTATCCAGCAAAACTATCCCTCAGCTAAATTGGAGAAATAAAAGCTTTCCCAGATAAACAAAAGCTGAGGGAGTTCATTGCCACTACACCTCACTTACAAGAAATGATGAAGGAAGCCCTCCTAACTGTAACAAAAAGACAAAGGTTTACAAAACTTGAGCAAGGAGACAACTAAACAGACAAAATCAGAAAATTACAGATCTGTATCAGAACAAGTTAGCAAACACATAATTATAATATAAAAGATAAAGGGAAGGAAAGCATCAAAAATAATTATAAACACTTCAATTTAGTCACAAGTGCACAACACAAAAAAGAATAACTTGTGACAACAATAACTCAGAAAGGGAAGAGAAAAAGGATGGAACATGCTTAAGCTAATGGAGATAAAAGGCTATCACAAAATGGACTATCTCATCTATGAGATCTTTTATACAAACCTCATAGCAAGCACTAAACAAAAAAATCACAGGAGCCACAAATCATAAATAAAGAAAAGACTGAGAAAATCATCACAGAAAACCACCAAACTGAAATGGCATTCAGAAATAGAAGGGAAAAGAAACGATGGAAATATAGAACACCTGGAAAACAAGAGATAAAATGGTCGTATTAAGCCCTCATATATAAATGAATATAAATGGATTGAATTTTCCAATCAAAAGATGCAAGGTGGCTGGATGGATTAAAAAATAAGACCCAACAATATGCTGTCTTCAGGAAACATATCTCTGCTCTAAAGATAAATACAGGTTCAGATTGAAGGGATGGAAGACAATACTCCAAGAAAACGGCAAGCAAAAGAAAGCAGACGTTGCCATACTTATATCAGACGAAGCAGACTTCAAGATAAAAAGACAATGAGAGACAAAGAGGGGCAGTATATAATGATAAAAGAGACATTACACCAAGAGAAAATAATACTTATGAATATACATGCACTCAACACAGAAGCATCAAAGTATATAAAGCAACTAGTAATAGACCTAAAGGGAGAAACTGATGGCAGCACAATATTGGTAGTGGACCTCAACATCCCACTTACATCAAGGGATAGATCATCCAGATGGAAAATCAACAAGGAAACAGTGGCCTTAAATGAAACACTACATCAGATGGACTTAATGGATATACATAGAACATTCTACCCAAAAACAACAGAACACACATTCTTGTAAAGTGCACATGGAACATTATCAAAGATAGGCCATATGTTAGGAAACAAGGCAAGCCTCAATAAATGTAAGAAGACAAATCATATTGAGCATCTTTTCCAACCACAATGATATGAAACTAGAAACCAACTACAAGAAAAAAGCTGGGAAAGGGACAAACATGTGGAGATTAAACAACATGCTACTGAATAACCATTGGATCAATGAGAAATCAAAGGAGAAATCAGAAAATACCCAGAGACAAATGAAAATGAAAACACAACATACCAACTCTTATGGGATCCAGCAAAAGTGGTGCTAAGATGGAAACCAATAGCAATACAGGCCTACCTTACACACAAGAAAAATCTCAAATAAATAATCTTAAATTACACTTAACAGAAGTAGAAAAAAAAGAACAAACAAAGCCTAAAGTCAGCAGAAGGAGGGAAATAATAAAAATTAGAGCAAATATAAATTAGATAGAGACTAAAAGAACAATAGAAAGGAAAAATGAAACCAAGAGCCTGTTCTTTGAGAAGACAAACAAAATTGACAAACCTTTAGCCAGACTCACTAAGAAGAGAGAAGATGCAAATAAATAAAATTAGACATGAAAGAGGAGAAATTACAGTGGATACCACAGAAATACAAAGGATTATGAGAGAATACTGTGAAAAACTATATGCCTACAAATTGGATAACCTAGAAGAAATGAATAAATTTTTAGACTCATACAACCTCCCAAAACTGAATCAATAAGAAATAGATAATCTGAATAGACCAATCACAAGTAAAGAGACTGAAATAGTAATTAAAAACATCCCAAAAAAAGTCCAGGACCAGATGGCTTCCCTGGACAACTCTACCAAACATTCAAAGAAGAGTTAATACTTATCCTTCTCAAACTATTCCAAAAAATTGAAGAATGTAGAATGCTTCTTAACTCATTGGATGAGGCCAACATAACCCTGATACCAAAACCAGGCAAGGATGACATAAAGAAGGAAAATTACAGACCAATATCGCGGATGAACATAGAAGCAAAAATCCTTAACAAAATATTGGCAAACTGAATATGGCAATACATTAAAAGGATCATACGCCATGACCAAGCAGGATTTATACCAGGGATGCAGGGATGGTTCAACATCCACAAATCAATCAATGTGATACGCCACATTAACAAAATGAAGAAAAAAATCACATTATTACCACAATATATGCAGAGAAAGAATTTGACAAGCTCCAACATCCATTTATGATAAAAAATCTCAATGAAATGGGCATAGAAGGAAAGTAACTCAACCTAATAAAGGCCGTATGTGACAAATCCATAGCCAACATCATACTTAACACTGAAAAAGTGAAAGCCATCTCTCTGAGAACAGAAACAAGACAATGGTGCCCACTCCTGTGACTCCTATTCAAATTAGTACTGGAGGTTTTGGCCAGAGCAATTAGGCAAGAAAAAGAAATAAAAGGTACCCAAATTGGAAAGGAATAAGTAAAACTCTCACTGTTTGCAGATGACATGATTCTCTATATAGAAAACCCTAATGAATCCACCAGAGGACTATTAGAAATAAGCAACAACTACAGCAAAGTTGCAGGGTACAAAATCAACCTACAAAAATCAGTTGCATTTCCATGCAGTAATAACAAACTAGCAGAGAGAGAAATCAAGAATACAGTCCCATTTACTTTACAACAAAAAGAATAAAATATCTAGGAATAAATTTAACCAAGGAGATCAAAGACTTATACACTGAAAACTATAAGACATTATCAAAGTAAATCAAAGAAGACGTAAAGAAATAGAAAGATATTCCATACTTATGGATTAGAAGAACAAACATAGTTAAAATGTCTATACTTCCCAAAGCAATCTACAGATTCAACACAACCCCAATCAGAATCCCAATGACATTCTTCATAGAAAGAAAACAAATACTAAAATTTATATGGTACAACAGAAGACCCCGAATAGCCAAAGCAATCCTGAGGAAAAAGAATAAAGCTGGAGGCATCACAATCCCTGACTTCAAATATACTACAAAGCTATACTAATCAAAACAGTATGGTACTGGCACAAAAACAGACACACAGATCAACGGAGCAGAACTGAAAGCCCAGAAATAAAACCACACATATACGGACAGCTAATCTTCAACAAAGGAATCAAGAATATATGATGGAGAAAGGAAAGTCTCTTCAAGAAATAGTGTAGGGGAAACTGGACAGCCACATGCCAAAGAATGAAAGTAGACCACTATCTTACACCATTCACAGAAATTAACTCAAAATGGATTAAAGATTTGAGTGTATGACCCGAAACCATAAAACTCCTAGAAGAAAATACAGGTAGTACACTCTTTGGCATCAGTCTTAGCAGTATCTTTTTGAATACCATGCCTACTCAGGCAAGGGAAACAAAAGAAAAAATAAACAAATGGGACTAGATCAGACTAAAAAGCTCCTGAAAGGCAAATGAAACCATGAACAAAACAAAAAGACCACCCACCAACTGGGAGAAAATATGTGCAAATCATATATTTGACAAGGGGTTAATTTCTAAAATATATTCAAAGCTCATACAACTCAACAACGAAAATAAAACAATCTGATCAAATATGGGCAGAGGAGATGAACAGACATTATCCTGAAGAAGATATATAGATGGCCAGCAGGCACAAGAAAAGATGTTTAACATGACTAATTATTAGGGAAATTCAAATCAAAACTACAATGAGATATCACCTTACACTTTTCGGAATGGCTGTAATTAACAAGACAAAAAATAACAAATGTAGGAGAGGATGTGGAGAAAAGGAAGCCTGAGATGCAGGAAAGCCAATGGTGTAAGTAACAGTGTAAGCCCGAAGGTAGGAGTAGCCTGATGTGCTAGCTCAAAGACAGGCAGGGAGAGCAAATTCCCACTTACTCCACCTTTTTGTCTTATTTAGGCCTTCAATTGATTGAATGAGGTCCACTCGCACTGGGGAGGACAAATTGTTTTACTCAATCTGCCTATTCAAATGTTAATCTCAATCAGATCAACTGGTTAATCTTTACCTTTACTGACAAAGACAGAATAATGTTTAACCAAATATCTGGGCACTCTGTGGCCCAGTCAAGTTGAGACACAACATTAACCGCCATGAGTCCACACCTTGTCAACTTGGCATCTGAATCATACTCAGTCTCCAAATAAAGTCAATAACAAGGTCATAATTCCATCATCTGTAGATGATTGCAGGGCCTTGCTCCACAATCTTAAAGGCCTATGCTGGGATTTACCTGGTGGGGCCTACCAAAGTCTCCAAACCACACCCCTATCTGCCACTGACACTTCAGGCACCGTTAGATCTGCTGGGTCATATGGTACAAGTGGCAGAGCAGCTTGCACAGAGGCCTAGACCTGTTTCAGAGCCTTCTCTTTTTCTGTGCCCTACTCAAAACTAACTGCTTTTAGGTTACTCGGTAAATGGGCCAGAGTAATACACTCAAATGAACACTATGTTTCCTCCAAAATCAAGAAGGCCACTAGGTATAATGACTCCTTTTCTTGTTGTAGGAGGGGCTTGATGCAACAACTTATCCTTCACCTTAAAAGAGATATCTTAACATGTCCCAAACCACTGTTCTCCTAGAAATTTCACTGAGGTAGAAGGCCCATGAGTTTTAGTCAGTTATTGCTCATGTTCTGACACATAAATGTCTTACCAATAAGTCTAGAGTAGTTGCTACTTCTCGTTCACTAGGTCCAATCATTACTAGATCAAAGCATAATATCATTAATGTAATGGACCAGTGTGATATCTATGGAAGGGAAAGATGATCAAGATCTCTGTGAACTAAATTATGACATAGCACTGGAGAGTTGATAGACCCCTGAAGTAGGACAGTGAAAGTGCATTGTTGGACTTGCTAGCTAAAAGAAAACTGCCTCTTGTGGTCCTTATTGATAGGGTTAGAAAAAAAGGCATTTGCCAGACCAGTAGAAGCATACCAGGTACCATAACAAGAGCTGCATACCAGATGTGTCAATTTTCTCAAGCAGTGAAACTGCAACTAGTACAGCAGATGCAATTGGAGTTATCACTAGTTAATCTGACAATAATCACTGTCATTCTCCAAGATCCACTTGTCTTCAGCACAGGCCAAAAAGGCAAGTGAATGAGGATGTGGTGAGAATCACCATCCCTGCATCTTTCAAGTCCTTGATGGTGATGCTAATGTTTAATCGCTCCAGGAAGGTGGAATTGCTTTTCAGTTACTATTCTTACAGGTAGAGGCAGAGGTAGTAGCTTCCACTTGGTCTTTCCCACAATAAGAGTCCTCACTTCAAAGGTCAAGGAACCAATGTGAAGATTTTGCCTGGTGCTAAGTAAATCTATTCCAATTATGTGTTCAGGAGTTGGGGAAATAACCACAGGTTGGATTTGGGGAACTACTGGGCCGACTGTGAGATGGACCTGAGCGAAAACTCCATTGATCACCTGATCTCCATAAGCCCTTACTCTGACTTATGGATCACCATGACATTTTGGGTCTCCTGGAATTAGTGTCGGTTCAGAGTCGGTGTCTAGTAGTCCTTGAGAGGTATGATTATGTCCTATTCCCTGATGTTTGATCTCTCTGGTAAAAGGTAAAGTCCCTTTGGGGAATGCTGAAAGAAAGACCAACTGTGTAAATTTTTGGCAATATACCAGGTTCCTTCCTCAAGGGGAATCGGCCTCCTTTTCATTCAAGGGGATCTGAGTCTGTTAGCTCCCCCAAGTCTGGGAATTGGTTGAGCTGTGACTTTCTATTTTTATGATTTGACTTAAACCTTTGTTCAATTGAACCAAAACTTTTCTGCTTCTACACATCAAGCAAGAATTCCTATGTATTTTACTCCTAGGATCACCATGATCAACTAGTCAATGCCACATGTTTGCAAGAGTCAGACTACTGCGATTTGTTTTGACTCGGCTGTCCATTACGATAACCATGCCCCACTTGTCTTTTTGGTGAGTGACTCCACTTGGCCCCTGCCACCCCTGGATCCAATGATTCCCATTGCATCTAGTTTGGCCAGTTCAGTGAATGCAGTTCCCACTGTAAGGTCTAGCCTACAGGAGAGTGATCACAGAGCTCTAGAAAGATCCTAGGACTCCCTTTAAAAATTTATTTCTCATAATATAGTTGAAAAATATCTTTTCTGGACCCTCCCAGGGTTGATGAATAGGACTTGAGAAATCCCCTCTAACATTTCAATTTCTCTAAGTCTTTAAACCCCTTCCTCCAAATTAAATCAGGGCAGCTCCAACATTTCTAATTTGCTCACTGTGGGCCCCCTCTTGGTCCATGTTTCAGCCAACCAAACAAAAAAACTGTTGGAGACCTCCTTTACTTCCTGAGCTGCAACACTAAATGGAGAATATCTGTTTAGTGAGCCCACATCAACAAATTGGCCTGATCCAACTTTATGTCCCTTTCATCTTTATCACACACCATCAATGTCCATTCCTACACATATTCCCTGGATTTCTGTCTGTATAAACTAGAAAACTCAAGTAATTCTCTTGGAGTGTAGTGCACCTGCTCACGGGTCACATTTTGTATCTCATCTTTAGGAGTCTGCTAGGACTTGAGTCTATTTATAGGCCTGAAAGCAAAGAGAGGTGGATCTTGAGGAGAATCAGCATTATCTTGCATTATAACTATCTTCAGGGAGGCCATTAAAGTTTTCTCAGATAATGCAGGGTTAATCCTCAGACAGAGGTGTAGACGCTGCTGCCACTAGGGATGGGGAAGCCAGTACTTCTGGGCATGGGGAGGCTGCTTCTCCTGGGGTTGGGGAGGCTCTTCCACTGAGAATGGGGAGATGCTTCTTAAGAAGACTCATCAGATTTTATAATCTCATGTCCCCAGCTTCATCAGGGTCTTCCTACACATCCCATTCCAGCTTACAGGACCTCATTCTTTTACAATCACTGCCTTAACTTTAACAGTAAACACCCTGCAAGGCTGAGAGTTCAGCTTGTGTTATAATTCAACCAGTCATAGGATTGGATTCTGCCTTTGATCTTCAGCACTCAGCTGTGCAGCTGCAGGAGCTAAGGCTGACCTTTAGCGCACCCAGAGAAGCAACGCTTGAGCTGGGAATTTGAATCCCTGGGCTCATCTTTTTATTTCACCAGTTTGTCCAGCAACATTAGGAGCAACCAGTCAACCTCATTACATTTTTTAGCTTTCCAAAAATGTTTGAAAGTTTCTTATTAGTCCCCCAGGTCCTTGTTTCTTATGAGTGCTTGATTAGCAGTATGCAATGCAGAGACTTTATGTATTTGCTTTCTCTATCTCTTAATTTTTAATTTATAAGAGACTTGACATTCAAAATAGGTTCCTTGTACACAAC
The DNA here is from genome assembly GCF_021613505.1 of Equus quagga. Classification (NCBI taxonomy): domain Eukaryota; kingdom Metazoa; phylum Chordata; class Mammalia; order Perissodactyla; family Equidae; genus Equus; species Equus quagga. Next base: position 51,941,426 of record NC_060276.1, read on the forward strand.
ATATATTTATTCTTATTTTTTTAAAAATTCACTCTGACAATCTGTTGTGTCATCTCATCCTATTGATAATGATGTTCTTGGCTAGAAATGTGTCAGGCACTTGCCTAGGTCTGTATTTACTCATAGAAAGCCCCAGAGATGTTCCCTCCCTCTCATTGGGGCCAGTGTTGTGGCTGGGCCTGCAATTGTGTTCTTATTAGGATCACAGATTTCAGCAAGAAGCCTTCAGGGAACTTTGAAGAACAAGATTTATTACTCATAGGTCTTGGAGGGTACATGGCATGGCTGTAGGCCACAGAGCGACGTTATGGTTAGAGAGAAAGGGAGAGAGCATGAAACTGGGGCTCTATCTTTATTAGGGTCTGAGGGTGAGGTGTCTAGAGTTTCATCAGTTCATTCTTCATTGGCAAATTTAAAGCATAAGAGTGGGAATTAGGGTATGAGAAGGGAGAAGTGAGGTCACTCAAGCAGTCAGTTATTTAGGTCACCCAGGGCTTTCTAAAATGGGAACATCATGGGTGGGGTCACCTGGTTCCTTATCTAATTGTTTTGCTGGTAGCTGTGTCATACAGCCGGTAGCATGTTTATTTGAGATGGATGCTTTTGAAATGGATGCCTCAGCAACCTAAAGCTTAAAATCAGGCACTTACATTACAATCAAAAAGCTTAATTTCGGGCTCTTTTACTAGTCTTTGCATTTTATTTAACGTGTTCAGACCACTGACATGTGAAGAGATTATTAATATAACTAGACTGATAGATATCATATTTGTAATTGTTTTCTATTCCTGCTTTCACTCTTTGCATCTTTTTTTCTTTCTTTTGACATCTCTGATCTTAAATGAGTACTTTGTATTATTGTACTTTAGCTTCTCTCTTAGTACATCATTTATACGTTTTTAGACTTCTTTAGTCATTGCCCCATGGTTTATAAGATATATTTTTAAATAATCTAAAACCACTTTTAAATAACTGTATATCACTTCACATGTAATTCAGGTATAATATAACAGAATATTCCCCATTCCTATCTTCTCCCTTGTGACACTGCTGTCATTAAACTTCACTTATCCATATGTTAGTATCACACAACATATCTTTACTACTATTGCTTTAAACAAATGGTTAAATATAATTTTTCTTCTTTAAGAGCTTCTTTTAACACCTCTTTGTTTACATTCTCTTTAATTGCTCAACTGTTCTTGTCTACTTTTTCCAGTAAAGTTCTTAAGATATTAATCATAGTTATTTTAAATCCTGGCCAGGTAATTCCATCATCTGTGTCGTATGCAAGTCTGTTTCTGGTGATTGCTTTGTCTGTTCAGACTGCATTTTTTGTCTCTGTAATTTTTTCTGTTCAAAGCCAGATATTTTATGCCGTAACAATAATTATGGTAAATAGGCCTTTAATGTAAGTATCTATGTTAATCTGACTAGGAGTTGGGCTGTGTTTAATGTTTTCTGTAACTATAGGTACTAGATGCTTTAAATTCCCCAAGTATCCCTGTTTTTGTCTCTCCTCTTGGATTTAGGGCTTCCCTAGGTAGTGCTATTAAGAGATTCTGTCTTAAAGTTCTTCCAGTGGTAATCTATTGTTATATAGTATAAGTTCCTTGATATTGTGGTAGGATGTGACAAAGATTCCTTACTTGACCAAACTTTAGTCAGGCTCCTGAACCTTCTCCTAGGCTCATCTGTGTACTTCCTTGTAAAATCCAGTTTTAGCAAGAACTCTGCTAAGTCAATTTAAGCAGAATTCCCCAACCTTGAAATCTGATCACCCTTGATACCTGTTTGGGTCCCTCATGTTCTATCATCCCTTAGGTGATATCTGATAACCCTGGCCTGTCTTCAGCAAGAATCCTGTAAGGTTGGTTTAGTCAGAAACCCCCCTTACTCTTGATGTTTCCTCTTAGTAATTTTCCCTCCACAGTCTCCCATCCTCCTTGGCTGTAAATTCTCACTTGTCCATGCTCTATTTGACATTGAGCTAAATCTCATTCCCCCACAGCAAATCTCATTGCAGTGATCCCTATACTTATCACGATGATCCTGAATAAAATCTGCCTTACCATCTTGGACAACTATCTATCATGAACATTTTTTTTCTTTAACATATGTGGAAGAGGCAGAACAAGTAATCTCAGCCTTTTAGTAGACCTGTGCCTCAGGGCTCTGGCATTTCAAATGTTTCAGTCCTTCCTACAGTGGTTTTGTTTTTTTCTCCCCTAAACTGCCTTAGTCTTTTCCCTTGATGCAATGTTTCCAATGTATTTCCTGGAAGTTTCATCTCCTGCTATGTTGCCCTCCCCTTCTTCTTCTTTTTTCTTTTGTTTTCTTGTGCTTGAGGAAGATTAGCCCTGAATTAACATCTGTGCCAATCTTCCTCCACGTTATATATGGGTCACTGCCACAGCATGGCTGATGAGTGCTGTAGGTCCATGTCTGGGATCTGAACCCACAAACCTGGGCTGCTGAAGCAGAGCATGTTGACCTTAACCTCTACAGCACAGACCAGCCCACCCTCCTCTTTTAAGTGAGAAGAAACGCTGGAGAGAGCTGGAGTGGAGAGGATTTCCCTTCCCCAAGCTAGGATAAGGTTCCATAATTGTGCTTTGATGAAGTCCTTTTCCCTGGAGAGCAGAATACATCTTTGTTATGGAGAGGGCTCTGGGCTTGTATGAACATCTTTACTCTTCTCAGAGCCATGAGGGAATAATTCTTGGATCCTAACTGTGAGAATCTGTGGGGTGTACCAGAAAAGAAGCCTTTGAAAGCATGGGGGGAGGGTCCCCTGAGGCTATGGCCTCCAGAAGTTTCTCAATATCATACTAGTCCACACTCAGCCTCTAGCAATTTGTTAATATAACCATTTAAATGTTCTTATTAATTTATTGCTCTAGCAGCTTCTGCTCCAGGTCAGCATATCTTGGTTGCTCTATCTCTCTGGATGTGCCTGTCTTTCCAGACTTTGTGGTGGTATTTACCCTGGGACAGGGTACCCAGGCACAGGGATGGGTTAGTACGGAAGAGGTCTTTGGAAATAGAGGCCTTTGATCAATGCTCACATCACATTTCTTTTGCCAGAGATTGTGCTCTATGGATGTAAAAAGCTGTCGAAGAGCAGATGTATCTGTGAAAAAAGCAAAATCCTTGGATTCAGATTAGATTGGGCTTAGTTTCAAGCTCTACTATATTATCTCTGTGATTCTGTACAAATCGTGTATCTTTCCTAAGTGTCGGTTTCCTCAGTGATAATACCAGCATCTAAATATCAAAATTAATATGAAGATAAACAAAGTAACGTATTTGAAAGGACTAACCCTAAAGTAATATCCATTTAAGAAGATGGTATTAATATATTTTAGCATAGAAAGGAGACAGCTTTTGGTGGAAAATAAGAATTTCTCAACATATTTATGTAGATTAATGAACATAATTTGTCATTCTCCATATCTAATATGCATTAAAATCTCCTGAGAAGTTTTTTAAAACGCATATGGCTACTCCCAGACCCCAGAGATACGGATATAGAAAGCCTGGGGCAAAATCCTGGAATATTCATATTGAACTAGCACCTGGAGCAATCCTGATGCAGGTGGTCTCCAGTCTTCGTGAAATACTGCCATAATCATCCATTAACCTCTTCTGCCCTAGCTTAGGTTTTGAACATCCATCTACCCACTTATCTTCAAATTTTAAGCATTACTGAAGCTTGTTTCTGGTACTCTTTAGAATGCAAGGCTGACATGAGATGTTAGTAGCAGATAAGATATGGAAAAATAAAGTCAAATTACATGGAGAGGTTGACGAAAGGAAAATTCATGAGTAGTCAAATAGTATACTAGGACAACCTCTGGAGAAATTACACTGCATAGCATGTGTTCTGCCATTGGTGGATCTCTACAGAGAAAAAAAAGACACTAAAGGTTGAAAAGTACAAGAAGCATAATTTACTTGCAACAATTCAACTTTTAAAGTCCCAAGGTACTTTCATTTAAAAGACAAAACATGATAACAGGAAATCAAACACCTGAAATCATCAGTTAACTAGTTGAACCATGGTTTGGATGAGAACAGATAAGCATTAAGAACATTCATAATTTTTGTATTAATAATTCTTCAATCTATGATATAGTGGGCCCTTGAACTTATTCACTGCTGGATTTAATTCAATAGAAATGCTGACATTTAATAACTGGATATAGTACCAAACTGTAATATTGTATGTGCAATTATAGGTCCACCTTTTCCCCATCCCCAATATCCAACCCTATTGAGATTTATCTTTATCTCTTTGGAATAGGGTTAGTTGAACTCACTAGTGCATTACAGTGTTGAGCCACTCTGTTAGCACTAATAAATTAAACTATTTTACAGGAATAAAGTGTCATTCCTAGAATTTATCTAACAAAATGCACTTTGCTATCCATCAAGTTTCTATAGTATCTTTGAAAATTAGGATCTTTAGTATATCTAACATGTCTTAAGTGCATATTATTTTCTCTGTGGTTTATTCATCATTTCTACATCTGGAAAATAAAATGCTGCCACAACTTATATATTTAGTATGAAATGCCTTGTTTTTGCATGTATAACATAGAAGCGTGCTTGTCAGGCATTAAAGAGCCACATTGAGAAAAACTTAAACTGTGAAAAAAGTAATATACACTTACATGCATGTTAACATTGAATTCTAAATTGCTTTATATTGAAAGTTATTTTTGAGTGCCATCTTTTCAAAAATGTGTTTAACTAAATGATTTTAAACAATTTTAAAAATGGCTGTCTCTGGTATTTTCAGTGATCTGTACCGTGAAATCTTGACTACATTTCTGACCAAAAGAATAACAAATATGTCTTGATGGCTTTCTTTGTCCTAAGCATTAAACTAAGCATTTCAAATACATATCACTTAATTCTCAAAACAACCTCCAGGATTATTATTATTATCACCAATTGATAAATATAGACAAAGAGAAGTTACTCAAGTTTAGAAAACATTGCAAATAAGGTATTAAGAGCCAATATTTGAACATATTTACTTTACCTCAAGAGACTGTACTCTTAACTATAACCCTAAAGTCTTGACTGAGGTAATCTCTGGAACCACATCCTGATTCAGGAAGGTAAAACTATTACTACAAAATTTCATATTGCTATGAATTTAATTATCATGTAAAGGAAAGGAACAAAAAGTTTTTGCTTATCCTATGATTCATTGAAAGCAGGTGACAAATCTCAGAAGAATTACTCTACTAAACTGTTGGTCATCACGAAGACAGCATCAGAAGGAATGTGAGTTTTGTCCTTTTATTTATTCTGTCAAGGAGCTGTATTGGTGTTGAATGGTTTCAACCCAGCTTGCAATGTACATCTGAGAAGCTAGTGTAACCTCATCGTAGAAAAATATAGGTTAGTATAGGAGCAGGAAAGAGTTAATTCAGCAGGCCTGAATTACTCAAACTCTGCAGAATGCAGAGAAAGGCCTGTCTCAAGGATTGATCCTTGACTGGCTTCTGGGAGATAACTTGTGAGTCCTTGCAATGTTCTGCCTGTGAGTGTTTTTGGATGCCTGAAGCTTTCAGTCATACTGCACCATTTTGACAAGATAAGCCTATGATAACAATGTTATTTATAGAGAATGCCTGTTTTTGCTCTAGGGAGGGCTGAATACTGAGCAGCTGAGGTCAGTCACGTGGGTGCTGCATGCCTACATGACTGACTCCCAATAAAAAGAGAGGAATCCAAGACTTAGGGGAGATTTCACACATGTCAGATATCATTGCTGAGAGAATTGAGTGCAATCCCTGTGTGATTCCACTGTCAGGGGATACCTGTAAGCTAGTTCTTGGTTTCTCTTGGATTTTGCCCCTTGTTCCTGTTCCCTTTGGTGACTTTAATGTGCATCTTTTCACTGTAGTAAACCATAAATCTGAGTATAACAGCTTTTCTGAATCTTGTGAGTCCTTCTAGTGAAACGTGGAGATTGAAGGTGGTTTTGGGTCCCATGATACAGGATCCAAGTAATTTAGTCTATAGATTGATTTTTTTCCATATAAAAGTTTTCAGTATTGCACTGTTAAATGTGATAATTGCTGCTTTATTATAGATAATATGTAAAAGAAGAATTGACATTGAATTCTGTTTGTTAAGAATTTTTTATCAAGAATTCCTGTTAAATATTAGCAAAGGATTTTTCTGCATGTATTGAGATAATCATATCTTTTACCTTACTCTGTTAATGTGGTGAATTTTATTGATTTTCAAATTTTAAATTAAATCCATTTTCCAGAAATAAAGGCAAGCTCAGCACGAGTCTGATATATTATTACTTTTACATTTTTGCATGTTGCTGGATTTACTTTGTTAATAACTTATTTAGGAGTTTGTATCTATATTCATAAAACAGATTATAATTTTTCATTGTTATACTATTTATTTCAGGTCATTTACTAAGGTTATTTTGGACTCATGGAACAAGTTGGGAAGTGTACCCTCTCTTTCTATTCTCTGGAAAAGTTCTGATATTGTGTTATTTCTTCACTAAATTTTGAAATAAAGTAGCAATGTTTTCCTGTTTATAAAATGTACAGAAATGAATTCATGCTAGATCACTCCTTTGTTTCTGAAATCATTTGGTCAACATTATGATTGTGAGATTCATCCATATTTTGTGCAGAAATAATATTTTTCTCATTTAAATACGGTAGTCCGTTGTTTTAACACATTAAAAACCATGTACTCTTTCTACCGTTGATGGAAATTTGGGTTGATTTCAGTTTAGAGTAGTATGAAGATGTCTTCTATGAAACATAAATTTATTTCAGTGAGTATATGTCTATATTTCTGTTGATCATGGAATAGAAATAGATTTTTTGTGTGTCATAGAATTTCATTTTAGAGGGAACTATAAGAAAGGCAAAACTTTTCCTCCCTCTTATAGTCTCTGGCGGGGGTTGAGGATTAAGTTGACATAAAACAGATTAACAGAAGAAAAGCATGCAAATTTTATTTTTACATCTACATGGGAGTCTTCACAGAAAAATGAAGACCCTCGAATGAGTAAGGCATAAATGCCTATGTACCAGGTTGAACAAAGAGAAGTAATTGTGAAAAATTAACTAAAATATATGGGGTAGCTAAGGGGGGAGGATAGGGATTATTTTAACAAGGTTCATTTGCACAGTTTCTTCTTGGCCTCTACTCCCCGTCTCTGGTGATAAGAATGTTCTTTTACTACAGGTGCAGGGAGGACATCTGTCATATAGGAGTTTTATCTCCTGTATTCAGAAAGAAAAAGGGAGGTCAGAGTGCCTTTCTTGCACCTGTTGTTTTTCAAGTGCCTTTAGCTCAAAATAGTCAACATGCCAAGTGAACATATTTTAGGGTGGTATGTTCTGAACGCTTCCAGTATTCACAAACTTTAATTTTCCAAAGTATTACTGTCAATTTGCACTTCCACTATCAGTGTATGAGAGTTTGCTGTGTATCCTCATTGACAGATGACATTGTCCATCATTTCTATTCTCGTCATTCCAATGTGTGAATATTTGATTTTCTTGAATAATAAAACCATATTAGAGTAGAGAAGCACAACAAGAAGAGTAAATGTACCAGATATAATGAATTATTATAAATGCATAATAAGTAAAATATGGTATTGTTATAGGTGTAAAGACAGACAAACGGTCAGAATTTAACTTTCACAAACACTGTTGTTTTATGGTAAAGTTGGCACTGCAGTGCTGTGGCAAGTAATATTCTTTCCAATGAATAGAACTGAGTCAATTGGATATTTGTATGGAAGAAAATAAATCTAGAGCTCCCCACTCACAGTACAAAAATAATATAATAAATTTCAGCTGGTCGGACATCAGCTGTAATAGCAGATTAAGGATCTTCAAAAATATGCTCTTCTACAAGAGCAATGACAACAATGCAAAAAATGTCAAAATCAACTCTTTAAGAACTCTGGAAATTAACGAAAGGCTTACAAGAATCCAAGGAGTGATTATTCAAGAAAAATATCTGAATCTTGGGGAAAACAAGATCATTGCATCATTTTAACTTGCCCGATTTCCATCTCCTGTGTTCCAGATCTGCAGTAACACTGAAAACCAACAGCCCCCAAACAAGGTGAAAACCAACAACCTGACAGGTATCAGAGAAGGCAGAACATAGTTGGAACTCCTTCAAAAGTCCACTCCCAAAGAACCGTCATTATTTGAACTGTCTAGTGGTTCCCTCATAGACCTCACTTTCAAAGCTTTCTTTTATAATTTGACTTTACTTGGAGCTAACCTAACACAAAAAGCCTACTCCCCAGGGGCATTTGTCAGAAAAAAATAAAGGCAGTTCATAAAGATTTCAGCTACCTAAGGTTTTGATAAGAGTTGGGTAAACAATAAGCTGACCAAAAAGCTTAAAAAAGATAACATGGGAAATGAGATATCCACAGGGGCTTTGATAAGCTCTGGCATATTCCTGGGAATCTAGAAAGCCACATTCATGAGTAGGGCTCTGTGTATACTCAGAAAAGATGTAAACAGGCCTTAAACATTCATTTTGGGTTGGCCTTCAGGATCTGTGAAAGCAAGAAGTGAAGGCTAAGGCGGATTTGTCAACTGACTGGATTAATGTGATACAACACACACACAGACTGAATAATGTATTAGTTCTACTCATTTAAGGAAATCTATGTCCAATGATTAGCTGATGACTGTGCTAAATGAACAAAGACTTCAGTGGCCACATTCAAAAAAGAAAACAGTCTTTTTAGCATTAGTTCATTAAAGTCATCACCAAAAACCAAACAACAAAAAAACTAATAAGAACTAAAATTTTAAATAATCTGGGCAAGAGGGGAAACCTGATTTCCAGGGTTGTCACTTCATAGTGTTTGAAATATCTAAATTCCAACAAAAGAATACAAGACATGCAAAGAAACAAGAAGTTATATTCCATTCATAAAGAAATAAAACAGTCAATAGACACTAGCTATTTCACAAATATGTGGAACTCAAACAATATATTCATAAATAAATAGATGAAAGAATAAATCACAAGGGAAATTAGAAAATACCTTAAAATTAATGAAATTAAAACACAAATATAAAAAAATGGGATGCAGCTAAAACAATTCTTAGAAGAAAATTTACAGATGTAGATGTCATCATAAAAAAAGATACATTTCAAATCAATAAACTGACCTTCCACCTTAAGAAACTAGAAAAACAGAGCAAACTAAACCCAAATGAAGCAGAAAGAAAGAAATAATAAATATTAAAGTGAAAAGAAAAGATAATAGAAAGACAATCGAAAGAATTAATGAAAGTAGGTTCTTTGAACATAGCAACACAATTGACAGTTCTTTAGTCAGACAATCAATAAAATGTTTTATAAGGGAATTCTATGAAAAATTGTATGCCAGCAAATTACCTAATCTGAGTGAAATGAAGACATTGCTAGGAAGACAAAGCTAAATTATTAAAATTGACTCCAGAAGGAATAGAAAATCTAAAGAGACACATAACAAGAAAAGAGAATGAGATAATGATAATAAAAAGAATCAGCAGCTGGCCCCATGACCAAGGAGTTAAGTTCACATGTTCCACTTTGGCAACCCAGGGTTTGCTAGTTTGGATCCCAAGCATGGACCTACACACTGCTCATTAAGCCATGCTGGGGCGGCATACCACACAGAAGAACTAAAATAACTTACAACCAGGATATAAAACTATATACTGGGGCTTTTGGGGAAAAAAAAAGACAAAGATTGGCAACAGATGTTAGTTCAGGGCCAATCTTAAAAAAAAAAAAAATCAATTAAGTAAAATCCAGTAACAGAAGGCTTCACTGATGGATTCTACCAAATATTTAAAGTAGAAGTGAAATGAATCCTCACAAAATCTTCCACAAATAGAAGACTTAGGGACACTTCTTAACTGAATTCATGAGATCAGTATTACCTGATACCAAATCCAGACAAAGACTTCATAAAAAAGTACTGACTGATAACTCTTATGAATATTGATGCAAAAATTCTTAACAAAATACAAGCTTCCAGAGTCTATCAACATGTAAAAAATGTAGAGCAGGTTTAACATACAAAAATTAATGAGTGGTTTTTGGTGACTGTGAAGCTGGGGAGATCTTGGCCAGGCTGAGGACATTGGATCTCATTTGTCCTCCTAGACCTTTCCCTCTCCCCAAAGCCTCTCAATACAATAGCTTGATCTAAAAAAAAAATTAACAAAAAATAAAAACTAATCAGTGTAATATATACTCATAGAATAACAGAACAAATAGAATAAAGAACAAAAAAGATCCACAATCATCTTGACATAAGACAAAAAGAAAACCTGTGAAAAAGGCATTTGGCAAAATATGATACTATTTTATGATAGAACAATAAAGTAGAAATAGAGGGAAATTCTCCAACATGATAAACAACATATATAAAAAAGTCCAAAGCTAGCATTCATACCTAATGCCAAAATGCTGATTACTTCTTCACTAAGATCAATAACAAGACAGACAGGGATGTGTACTCTCACCAGTTTTATTTCAGATTATACTAAAGCTTCTAGTCATGTCAATAAGTCAATATAAGGGGGAAAAAAGGCCTCTTGATTGGAATGGAAGCAGTAAAAGTATCACCAGTTATACAAGATGTGATCTTGTATACAGAATTCCTAAGGAATCCACAAAAAAATCTATTAAAACTAATAAACAAATTGATCAAGGTTGTAGGGTACAGGATCAATATCTACAAAAATTTGTTGCATTTCCATACATTGTCAATAACCAATCAAAATAAAAACAAGAAACAATTCCATTTACACTAACACCAAAATGGATAAAATATTTAGGAATTATTTTAAGAAAAGTAGTACAAAACTTCTACACTGAAAACTAAAAAAAAAAAGAAAACACATTGAAAGGAATTAAAGATCTAAATGTGCAAAAACATCCCATGTCCAAGAATTGGAAGACTTAATATTATTAAAATGGCAATAACCTCCTGTGTATCAAGAAGAGCATGCACATGCCCAATGCTGGACACATAGAAAAGATCTCAGAAGATCCCGCACTTTTATTTTTTTGCTGACTTTCAGGTCCCACATATACAGAAAGTGAAGGCTAAGACAGCCTGGGTAAAGATTGAAGGAGTGCCCTAACCCAGAGTAAACCTGCAAAGAATGAGAACCTTCTATTATCGTTGTTGCTGTTATTGTATTGGCTCCAGGCATTTTAGGAAATTTTTTCAAATTGGTAGTTGATCATGAAGCAAATGGAACTGAGACTTCAGTAGCCACACATGACAAAAATACAGTCTTCATCAAATTAGTTTAGAAAAGTCACTAAACACATAAACAACTACAACCTACAAGAAATAGCAGCAAAAAACCTGGGGAGGGGGAGAACTGGATCGCCAGATTTACCACATTACTATATTCAAAATGTCCAGTATTTAACAAAAAAATTACAAGTCAGGTAAGGAAATAAGGAAATGTGGGCCAGACACAAGGAAAAAATAAATTAATGTAAACTGTCCCTGAGAAAGCCCAGGCATTATACTTACTAGACAAAGAATTTAATTGTCTTAAATACACTTTAAGAGTAATAGAAAATGACAGCCAAATAACGAAAGGATAGCAGGGAAACAATGTTTCCCTATAAGGAGTACACCAATAAGGAAATGGAAATTATAAAAAGGAAACTAAACAAAAATTCTGGAGCTGAAAAGTACAGAACTGAATGAAAAATTCATGACAGGTGTCTACCAGTAGATTTGAGCAGGCAGAAAAAAGAATTAGAAAACTTGAGAGCAGATTAATTGAGATCATCCAAGCTGAGGATAAGAGAGAAAAAGGATGAACAAAAATAAAAAGAATCTAAGAGACTTGTGGAACAACATAAAGAATACCAACATACACATACGTGGAGTTACAGAAAGATAGCAGTGAGAAAAAGGGGCACAAAGAATATTTGAAGAAATTATGGCATAAATTTCTCAAATTTGATAAAAAATAAGAATCCAGACATCCAAGAAGCTCAACAATCTCCAAGAAGGATAAACTCAAAGAGATCGACAGGGAAGACACATTATAATCAAACTATAGGAAGATAAAGACAAAAAGAGAATCTTGAATGCAGCAAGAGAGAAATTACTCCTAACACATGAGGGATCTTCAAAGATCAAAAGCCGATTACTCATCAGAAATCATGGAAGTTATGAGCCAGCCCTGATGCCCTAGTGGTTAAAGTTCAGTGCTCTCACTGGTTCAGCAGCCCAGGTTCACTTCCTGGTCACAGAACTACACCTCTCACCTGTCAGTTGCCATGCTGTGGTGGCAGCTCACATAGAAGAACTAGAAGGACTTACAACTAGGATAGACATCCATGCACTGGAGCTTTGGAGAGGAAAAAAAAGAGGAAGATTGGTAACAGGTGTGAGCTCGGGGTAACTCCTTCCCTGAAAAAAAAATGGAAGTCAGAAGACAGTGTCATCACAAATCTAAAGCAATGAAAGAAAAAAGGAACTGTCAACCAAGAATTTCACTTCTGGCAAAAGTATCCTACAAAAAGTGAAGAAAAAACTAAAACATATCCAGGTGAACAAAATCTCAGGTAGATTGTTGCTAATAAACCTACCCAACAGGAAATGCTTAAAGGAATCATTCAAGCAAATATGAAAAGTCAATATAAAGTAACTACAGCCCTTGCAAAGAAATAAAGAACACTGGGAAAAGTAACTGTATAGTTAAATATAAAACTCAGTATTACTGTATTTTGTATTAGTTTATTTTATCGGTTTATAAGTGCTCTTTTAAAAACTTATCTATATGATTTAAAATACAAATACATAAAGCAATAATTATAAATCAATGTTAACTGGTACAAAAAGCTTAACAGTATAATTTTTCAAAATAACTTGAAAAAGTTGTAGAACTGTATATGATGGAGTTTTCCATATTATTGAACCTAAATAGTAGAAATTCATACTATATTGTTGTAGATTTGAATTATTAATTATAATCCGCAGGGTAACCACTAACAAAGTAACTAAAAATATACCAGGAATAAAAATAAGATAGTATTTAAAATGATGCATAATAAAAAATATAATAAAGAAGTAAGTATGTTGGAATTGTGAAACAAAACAGATGGAAGACATATAGAAAAGAGGCAGAAGTAAGTCTTTCTTTCTCAATAATTACTATAAACATAAATGGATTAAAGTTTCCAATTAAAAGGCAGAGTTTGCAGAATGGATTGAAAAAAAGCAAGATCCAACTATGTGCTATGTACAAGAGATTCCATTTAATCTTAAAGACATAAATACGATGAACATGAAAGTATGGAAAATATATTCCATGAAAAATAAGCAAAAGAAACCTGTGGTGGTTATATTAATGTCAGACAAAATATACTTTAAATTAAAAAAATTAAAAGAGAGAAAGAATAAAATTATATATTGATAAAAGGGCCAATTCATCAAGAAGATATAACAATTCAAAACAAGTGGGGGAGCTGGGCTCATGGCAAGGTGTTTAAGTCTGGTACACTCTGCTTTGGTGGCCTCCGTTCATGGGTTCAGATCCCAGGCACAGACTTACACCATTCATCAGCCATTCTATGGTGGCAACCCATATATAAAGTGGAGGAAGATTGTCACAGATGTTCGCTAAGGGCTAATCTCCCTCAAGTAAACAAAAAAAGAGGAAGATTGGCAACAGATGTTATCTCAGGGCTAATCTTCCTCAGCAAAAAAAAAATATATATATGTAGATGGAGTGAGGTCAGCATCATGGTGGTGTGAATTGGTCCTCTTTTTCTGTCCTTTGTCTTCTGACAATTAGACATGACATATTGTCCTATTTATTCTAGTGGATTTTTTTAATATTTCTTATTAATGTGTAGTTTTCAGAATATAACTTTTTATATACTCCATTACATTTATGTTTTTACTGTTTATGTAGATTTTTATTGTTGATATGCATAGTATTATCTTTTAATTTCAACTTTTAGTGGTTTGTTGCTAATATGTAGAAATAAAATGATAATTTTATATTTATCTTTTATGCTAACAACAAATTAAACTACTTTAATATGCATTTTTATAGATTCTTTGAGAATTTCTACATAGACAATAATGTTTGTGAGAGCTAAGGACAAAGGAAACAATCAAAATGTATTCACCCCGAATAGTAGGAATCTCCACATGTAATTATGTGTTGGGTATATAGAAGAATAACAGGTAAAGATAGGAGGTGTTTTACATAATCAAATTTATGATGTTTTCAAGAAAACTACATGAGGTCAGAGGGCCATGTGTTGGCTAAGGCAGCCAGGATTTTAAATAATACAAAGCAGAAGATCCTTACTAAGGTAACATTCTTCTAAGGAGGAATAAGTGGGAATGCAAACCATTTTGAGTAAGAGACAGATGCCAAGAGTTGAGAAAACTAATGATTCAGAAAATAAAGGTGTAAAATATGGAAGGAACAGTATAGAAATTACTGGAGAGGTAATTAAACTAAGTCATATGTTTATTGCTTTATCATGATAATAGAAGAAGGAACTGACTAAGAACGAATATAGAAATCCCAACATTGTTGACCCTCAACCCCCACTCTCTATGTAAGAATTCTTTAAATATAGGAAAATTCATCTCTTGTAACCATGAGAATACGTGAATGATTTTGTTCAAATCCCACATAAAGACAATTCTAGAATAGTGGAAATGATGATATGAATAATGTAAGATATAAAACTACAAACCAAAAACTATAAATCTTTGATCCATAGGTTTCATGCAATTCCTATCAAAATTCCAGCAAGTTCTTTTGGTAGACTTAGACAAGGTTATCCTATAATTTATATGGAAACACACTAGCCCTAGAATAGCTAAAACAGTCTTGACAAAGAAGAATAAAGTGGTAAGAATTGTATTACCTGATATTAAATCTTACCGTATACCTAAAGTAATCATGACAGTGTGATATTTGCAGAGATCAATGGAACAGAGTAAAGAATGCAGACATAGACCTACACAAATATGCCCAACGGATTTTTGAAAAGTAGTAATAACAATTCAACGGAAAAAGGAGAATCTATTTAACATACGTTCCTCAAAAAATGGCACATTGTGGCAAAAGATAAAAACATTTCAAGCTAAATCTTTCTTCTTATAAAAAATTAACTCAAAATGAATAATTGACATAAATATAGAACATAAAAGTAAAATATTAAAACAATTAAATGTAGAAGAACATCTTCTGGATCTAGAGCTAGACAAAAAGTTCTTAGACTAGACAAAACAGTATGATTAAAAAAGGCAAAACACAAATTTATCAAAATTAAAAATTTTTGTTCTATTATAGACTATGTTAAGATGATGAAAAAACAAGCTACGTATTGGGAGGGAAATATGCTAAAATACAAGTCTAGGGGCAGGCTCCATGGCTGAGTGGTTGAGTTCACGCCCTCTGCTTCTGAGGCCCCGGGTTTTGCAGGTTCAGATCCTGGATGCGGACATGGCACCACTCATCAGGCCATGCTGAGGTGGTGTCCCACATAGCACAACCAGAGGGACCTACAACTAGAATATACAACTATGTACTGGGAGGATTTGGGGAGAATAAGAAAAAGAAATACAAGTCTAACAAAGGACTAGTAACTGGAATATATTTCCTAAAAATATTAAAATCTCAATAGTAAAAACCAGAAAAAGAGAAAATAAAATGACCAGCTAGTTTACAGAAGAGCACATTTTAAAGGCAAATAAGAACATGAAAAGATATTCAACATCATTAGCCATTACAAAAATGTAAATTAAAAACACAACTAGATGTCACCACACAACTATCAGAGAGGCTAGAATAAAATTAGTTATGACAACAGCAATTACTGAAAAGGATGCAAAGAAATTGAATCACTCATAAATTACTCATAGAAATGAAAGTAATACAGCCACCATGAAAAACATTTTGGCACATTCTTATAAAACTAACATGCAACTACCACATGAGCCAGCAATTGCATGCTTAGACATTTATTGTAGAAAAACAAAAATTTATGTTTACTCAAAAATCTGTACTTGAATGTTCACAGCAGCTGTACTCATATTAGAGAAAAACTACAAACAACACATGTTCTTCAACAGGTGAATTGTCAAACACACGTGGTACATATATTCAGTGGAAATGCTACTCAGTAATAAAAAGGAACAAATTATTAACACATGAAATAACCTTAGTGAATCTCCAGAATATTATGCTCAGAAAGATGAATTAAGAAAAATCTAGACATAGGTATATCATATTCAAATTGCAGAAAATCAAAGACAAAAAAAAATTTTAACTGAAGCCAGAGAAAAAAATATACTTTTCCTATAGAGGAACAGGAATAATAGTTACATTGAGGTTCTTTTCAGATATCGTGCAAACAAGAACAGAGTGGAGTGAAATATTTGAAATGTTGAAAGGAAAGAAACATCGACCTAGAATTCAGATTCCAGTAAAATCATCCTTCAAAAGTGAAGAAGAAATAAAGACTTTCTCAGACAAAAAAGAAAGAAGAAATTTATCACCTTTCAAAAAATGTAAAAATAAACTTTTAAAAAGAAGGAAAATTATGTAGGTCAGAAACTCATATCTACATAAAGGAAGGAAGAGAATTAGAGAAGGAATTAATAAAGAGAAAATAAAATTCTTCGTTTTCTCTTTTTCTGGATTGATCTAAAAGATAACAGTTTGACCACAATAATAATAGCAATGATGACTTCAGTGCTTATAGCTAATTGCAGTGATGTTATAAAGGATGGGAGGGAAAAATTGAGAATATGCTATTATAAGATACTTTCCCTATTAGGAAAGTGGTATATTATTATTTGAAAATGAACTTGGATTACTTGTAAATGTATATAGCAAAATGAAAAGCAACCACTTAAAAAAGTCAAAAAAAAGAAAGTATAATAGATATGCTAAGAGAGGAGAGAAAATTGAATCATATAACATACTATCTAACTATATTAACTATTTACTATATTTACTAAAGAAGGCAGAAAAAGAGTGGAAGACAAAGACTCTCAGAAAACAGAAGCAGAGGGAGTACTTCTTAATTGAAATACACCCTCATTTTACAAGGTAAGCATTTTCCTAATACAGACACAGACAAAGATATTATAAGAAAAGACAGCTGCAGACAAATATCTACCATGAACATATATGCAAATATTCTTAACAAAACATTAGCAAATGGAAACCAACAATGTATAAAAAGAATTATATACCAGTGGGATTTATTCCCAGTATTCAAGGCTGGTTCAATGTTCAAAATCAATTAATGTATTGCATCACATCAACATGCTAAAGAAGAAAAATCATGTGATCATGTCAATAGATGAAGGAAAAGCACTTGCCAAAATCCAACATCTTTATTATTTACCTTTATTCATGATAAAAACACTAAGTAAGTTAGGAACAGAAAGGAACTACCTCCACTTCATAAAGAACATATACTAAATGCAACAACTTACATCATACTTATTGGTGAGAAAGTAAATTGTTTCCCTGTAACAAGAAACACGGCAAGGATGTCCCCTCTCATCACTCCTATTCAGCATTATACTGGAAGTCTTAAACAATGTAATAAGATAAGAAAAGAAAAGAGAAAGTATTGAAGAGGAAGAAATAAAAATGTCTTTGCTCACAGATGACGTGATTCTCTATGTAGAGTTAACCAACAGAACTAGAATGAATAAATGATCATAGCAAGGTGTTGGGATACCAAGTTAGTATACAAAAGTCAATTGCTTCATTTATATGCCAGCAATTAACAATTTGAATTTAAAATTAAAAACACAATATCATTTACATTAGCACAAAAAATTATATACTTAAGTAAAAATCTAAAACATATGTATAAGATCTATATGAGAAAAATTACAAAACTCTGATGAAAGAAATAAAAAATCCAAATAAATTGAGAGATATTCCCTGTACACGGATAGCCAGACCCAAGATTTTCAAGATCTGGGTTCTTCCCAACTTGACCTATAGTTTTGACAAAAAACTCAATCAAAATCACAGTAATTTATTTTGTGAATCTGGACAAACTGATTCTAATAGTTATATAGAAAGACAGAAGACCCAAAATACCCATTTCAATATTGAAGGAGAAGAACAAAGTTGGGGGACTGATATTAACAGACTTCAAGACTTACCATAATGCTACCGTAATCAAGATAGGGTGGTATTGGCAAAAGAATAGACAAATAGATTAATAGAACAGAATAGAGAGCCTAGAAACAGACCCACATAAATTAGTCAACTAATCTTTGAGAAGGGAGCAAGAGAAATTCAATAAAGAAAGGAGTCTTTTCAACAAATGCTACTGAAACAATTGGACGTCCTTATGCAAAAAAAAAAAAAAAAAAATCCAGACACATATCTTATACAATTCCATGAAAAGTAACTCAAAGGTGATTATAGACCTAAATGTAAAATGTAAAGCAATAAAACTACTAGAAGATAACATAGGAGAAAATCTAGGTCACCTTGGCTTTGGTGATGATTTTTACATTAAAAACCAAAAGCACTATCCATGGAAGAAAAAAATGGTAGGTTGGATTTCATGAAAATTAAAAAACTTCTGCTCTGTAAAAGACACTGTTAAGAGTATAAAAAGACAAGCCACAGAGTGAGAGAAAATTTTGCGGGACATTTATCTGACAGAGGACTGGTATACAAAACATACAAAAAACTTAAAACTCAACAATAAGAAATCAAAACACCCAATTAAAATCCGGGCAAACGATCTGAAAAGACACTTCACCAAAGGAGATATACCGATGACAAATAAGCATATGAAACCATGCTCAACATCATTTGTCATTAGAGGATCAAAAATTAAAACAAAAATGAGGTAACATTACACATCTAATATAATGGCTAAATTCCCAAATCAATATCAAACACTGGCAAGAATGTGGTACAACAAAAACTCTCATTCGTTGCTCATAGAAACAGAAAATGGTACAGCCACAATAGAAGGCAGTTTGGCTGTTTTCTACAAGACTAAACATACTCTTACCACATGATCCAGCAATCATACTCCTTGGTATTTATCCAAATGAGAGGAAAATAGATGTCCACAAAAAACCCTCACATGAATTTATATAGCTGCTTTATTTCTACTTGCCCAAACTTGGAAGCAACCAAGATATCCTTTAGTGGGTGAATGGATAAACAATCTGTAGTACATCCATCGTCCATTACAATGGAATATTATTCATCATTGAAAAGAAATGAGCTATCAAGCCACAAGAAACATGGAGGACTCTTAAATACATTACTAAGTAAAAGAAGCCAATCTAAAAAAGCTACATATACCTTATATCCCAACTCTATGACATTCTAGAAATAACCAATCTATGGAGATATTAAAAGCTCAGTGGTTGATAGGAGTTTGTGGGGAGGGAGGGAGAAATGAATGGACAGAACATAGAATTTTTTAGGGCAATGGATCCATCCTGCATGATACAACTGGGATGGTGCATGCACGCCATTATATATTAGTCCAAACCCATAGAATGTACAACACAAAGAGTGAGACCTGATGTAAACTATTGCCTTCAGGTAATACAGTCATGCATCACTTAATGACAGGGATACGTTTTGAGAAACGTGTTGCTAGGCAATTTCTTTGTTATGCAAACACCATAGACTGTACTTATGCAAACCTAGATCATACAGTCTACTACACATCTAGGCTATATGGAACTAATCTTATGGGACCATGTCACATATGCAGCTTGTTGTTGACAGAATTGTCATTATGCAGCACATGTTTGTAATAATACACTGATATTGGCTCATCAATTTTAAGAAATGTTCCATACTAATGCAAAATGTTAATAAAAGGGGAAGCTGGGGGGAGTGTATGGAAACTCTCTGTACCTTCCACTCAATTTTCCTGTACACCTAAATGTGTTCAAAAAAGAAAGTCTAGGGGCTGGCCCGGTAGTGCAGCAGTTAAGTTCGCACGTTCTGCTTCTCGGCAGCCCGGGGTTCACTGGTTCGGATCCGGGGTGTGGACATAGCACTGCTTGGCAAACGCCATGCTGTAGTAGGCATCCCATGTAGAAAGTAGAGGAAGATGGGCATGGATGTTAGTTCAGGGCCTGTCTTCCTCAGCAAAAAGAGGAGGATTGGCTGTAGTCTTCTCAGGGCTAATCTTCCTCAAGAAAAAAACAAAAAAGAAAGTCTAATAACTAATAAAAAATTTAAATATATACCTACAAAAGTGACTTATCTTTGACTTCAATCAAATTTCCCCCTACCACATTTTTCCCTACCTAAAGAAGATAAAGTTTCTAGTGTAGACTGTCTCTCTTATATTACCCAATACAATTTAACTGTGTTACAAATTTATGATCTCCTAAAAATATGCCATAAAAATTTATTTAGAAGAGCTAGATACACAATGCACAATTGTTCATTGATCTCCATGCACAATTCAAATATAGTTTTTTTCTGTTTGGACAAATAATTACTGAAAGGAAAAATTTGCAGGTATTTAGTACTTTTATCCACAGAGAAAGAAATACCCAATCTGCTCACAAATCACATTCATTAATTAAGTTAAATAACTATACATTTTTTCTATAATGTCGATATCAAAAGAGAATAAAAACAACCTGCTGTGTTGGGGTTCTTGTGGCGTTTATGGAGCCATATTCTTGAAGAAGAAAACTGCAACTCCAGTATAACATTTATTCTTTCTTTGTCACTTATTTGGAGAGACATAAGCAAATGTAAATGGCATGGGCACATGGGAAATTATTTACTCATACAAAAATAAACTATTCAAATGAGTACCTAGGCCTATGTATCCCACTGAATATTATTAAAGGTTTATTATCAATCAGATTTTTGATATCAATAACCACATTGAATGTCTAAATTTACAACTATATAATTTTATGAATTGAATTGATAAATTCACTTAGATCCCAACAGATTAACTATTCCATGCTTTCTAGCACTTACTTGTAGTTGACATGTGCGAAGTTTGAAGCCAGATGAAGCTTTACTTAAATTTCATCTTTAACCATTTACTAGATCTGGCAGCTTGAACATTCTACAACTCTATATACACCGAATGCCTATTCTTTTTCATGCCACAGTCTGTGTATCGCAGATACAGAATCAAATGATGCAGTTATTTCATTCTGTTGTTTAATGCAAGAGTCAGAGATGCAAATAGACAATTAGAATATGACAAGGGGATTATATAAGTAATCACAGGATCTTGTGTAAACACAAAAAATTAACATATAAGCCAGACTGGAAACAGAAAAAGGATGCTGGAAGAAGCGGTACTTAAACTGTAAAGTGATATGTAGAACAATTAAAGTTAATTCTATGAAGAAGGAGAGTTCCAAGTTTCCTAGAAAACACAAGCGTGTTTAACATTTTGTGTGTGTGTGTGTTTAGGAGTTAGAGACGATTAAGATATGAGGCTAATGAGGTGGTTTGTAGGCTGAAATTGAATGGATTTTTAAGATTGATCATATATATATAATTTTATCTTGTAAGAAAAAAATTTATTGCAAGGTTTTAAACACATTATATACTTTGATTTAAAAAATGGCTTGAAAAAATATATTGAGGGGAGACTTACAATTCCTCTAAGATCAAGTAGGTGTTATCAAATGTACCCTTTTGCTAGAAATAACAAAAGAGATATCTGACAAAAACATATAAAATTACTACTTTTATGAACATTGGAAAACAAAGGTGCAGTGCCATTATCCTTGATAGAAGCATAGTACAGGCAGGTGCTCTATACTCTCCCAGAATTGTTTTTCTTAGGGTAAGTTTCAAATGATAGCTCAGGGAAACACAAGCAAAAAAGAGGGCGTGAGTAGAGTTGGTGGGTGAAAAAGGCAGAGATCAGAATTCAGGGCTGCCAGGGCAGCTAGGATTTGAAATTCAGTGCCCCGAAGAGCAACAACCTAGATAAAGAATGACAAATGTCATGTAAAAACTTTCCTTCAAGCTCATGCCCAAATACGTAATAGTATGTGTAAAGAGTAACACTCTAAGAGGCCTAGAAGCAACTAGCAACCGAGGGGCTACATTACTAAGCAGAGGTTCCAGAGGCCACACAATTCTGGAAAGATGGAAGTTGTATATCAGACCCAGCTATTGTGGACAGACACTGGTTAAAACACTGAGGTGTCACCTGATAACATGGAAAAGACTAATAAACACACACTTAAAAGGCACACTATTCTTTTGGACTAAGGACCAAACAGAAATAGAACTAGCATAACAAAGTCTCTATAGGATTAAGGAGTTTGCTTGTAATTTAACTTCCTGCAGAACAAAACTTAAACACTTAACATGCTTTAGGGGAAGATAACAAACTGAAGCCTCTACAACATATAATCCTCAAAGTCTGCCATAAAATAAAAGTAATAATAATATGAAGATAAAGGCAAAAGTAAGCAATAATTAGGAGAAAAAATCAATTAAAAATATATATACTTAAATATTTCTTATTTAAATACATACCCATATGTATCTTATTTAACTGAAATCAATCACAAGTTTTTTCCAAATATATATATTTCAAATATTATAGTGACTAGAAAAGCTTCAAAACAATTATAATTCATATGTTAATTAAAAAAGAAGAAAAAATAGACAAAATTGATGAGCAGATGAAAATCGCTAACAGAATTAGAGTACATGACTGGCTCAAATGGAATTTCTAGAATTGAAAAACAACAAAAACTAAAACATAAAATTGAAAAATATTAAGTTTCAGAGATTCAGTAAGCTGAAAGGTAGGTCAGTAGAAAGTAAACATAATGATTCACAGAGGAAACAAAACAAAACAAATATGAGAAATAGAGAAAAAATAGAAAAGACCTGTGAGACAGTAAAAAATCTCTCTCATGTGTGAATAAAGACTCCTAGAAAGAGGAGAGCTAGACCATGGGCTTGAAGCAATATTTGCAGTAATAAAGGCTGAAAGTTTTAAAAGACTGATGAGATGCATCGATATATCCAAAAGGCCTATATAATGCCACTAGGATAAAGGTAAGAAAACCAGTACTAAGCACATTATAATAAAACTGCTGAAAACTAGGTCAAAGTAGCCTTAGGCAAAAACATATATATATATACTCTCAAAGGAAGAAAAACAAGACAGAACTCTGACTTTTAAAGAGAAACTATATAAACAAACAGGATGGGATGACAACTTTAAAGAGGCGCAATAGAAAGTCCTCCAACAAAAAAGCCCACGCTGAGCACAAACATTCTTCAAAATGAATGCCAAATAATGTTTTCAGGAAAAAAAAAGGCTGAAGGAATGTGCCTACAACAAAACTGGACCAAAAGAATATTAAAAATTATGCAGCATGAAGGAAAATTATCCTATATGGGAACATGAAACTTTAGAAAGGAATAAAGTGCACAGAAAGGGTAAATAAGACTGAATATGAACTCTTTAAACCAAATGATCATGGGGATGCTAATGATGATAACAGTTGTGAGAGGAATCTCAAAAAGTAGGAATAGAAGGACAGAATGAATGGCGTATCCAAAAGTCTTTCAGCTAGCATCATACTTAATTGTGAAATATCAAATGGTTTCCGCCTGAGTTGGGGAGAATAAGGATTCCCACTAACACTTTTATTCAACTACATATTGGAAGTACAGCTAGCACAATAAGGCATGAAGAAAGAAAAGCATGCATCCACCAAGATTGAAAGAAAAGAAGTAAAATTCTCCTTATTGGCAGATGACTTGATTGTGTACATAGAATGTCAAAAAATAATATACAAAAATAAGAGAATTAAAACTGAAGTCAGCAAGTTCACCAGATACAAGATCTACATAAAATAGTAAGTTGTTTCTCTATATAAGAAGGCAATAATTAGAAAATTAAAATTTAAAATAGTATATATAACAGCATAAACAATAATGATAAGAACCCAGGAACAAATATAATGAAATATGTACCAAACTTTCTCACTACATAATATAGGTGAGAGAAATTTTAGACTAAATAATTGAAAGTTATCCACGAACTTTTATTAGTAGATTGCATATTGATCTATAGGTTAAATGCACTGCCAAATAAAACGCCATCACTTTGGGTGCAGAAATTTACAAGTCAATTTCAACATTTCTGTGAAACTGCAAAGTATGTGGTAGCCAAAGAAATCTAGGTAAAAAAACAACAAAACAAGCAACAAAAGAAAAACAAGATTAATACTATATACAGGACTTGATACTACATCTTATAAAGCTACAGTATTTAAGACACTCTAGAATTGACTCAAGACAGAGTAGACCAAAATTCGTTATATGAGCATTCACTCTAGAAATATTTTAAAACATCGGCAACATAAACTTAGATATGGTAAGAAGAAAATAATATGGATAAGCACAGATATTTAAGAATAGAATTGAAAGAAAATAAAGAGCCCCGATAGAGACATACATAATCTCTTACCTCATTATCAACAAACTCTCCTCTGTAATTCAATTGGTATATCAGCCTTTTGAATAACTTTTGATGAAGCAATATGATGTCCATATTTAAAGATGGTAAGCTTAACTCCTGCTTACACCATCCACAAAAATTAATTCAAGGTGGACCATACAGCTAAACATGAAAGGTAAAACAATCAAGTTTTTCAACATAGGAGAATAATTTTGCATATTTGCAGTAAGTAAATATTTCTTTACAAAGAACTATAAAAGAAGCATTTGATAAATTGGACTTTATCAAAGCACAACACTGGGCAAAATAGATAAAATATTTGTAAAGCATTTGACAAAAGAGTATATCTAAAGTCCAACAGCATATAAAAATGTGCTCAACAGCATTAATTGTCAGGGAAATGTAAATTAAAGCCACAATGAGACACCAGTACACATCCACCATAATAGCTAAAATTAAAAAGTGTGAAAATTTAATGTGATTGGCCATGATGTGCAAAGTTTATAACTCCTTTTATGTTGTAGTGGGAATGCAAATTGCACATCTACTTTGGAAATATGTTCTAGTAATATTTAGTAAAGCTAAACATGCATATATACTATGATCTCACAATTCAATTCATAAGCATGTATCCATAAGAAATGAGTGTACTTTGTGATAAAAATATTTACAAGAATATTGCTAGCAGCTTTAATTATAATAGCAAAAAACTGGAAACACTCAAATGCTCACCAATATTGGAATGAATAAATGTTTGTATGTAAACTTAATAGTATATATACACAGGAATAAGGCGGAACAAATTGCTCCTACGCACAACAAATTAGATGAATCTCACAGATTTACGGATAAGCAAATGAAGAGAGGTACAGAGGAGCATATATTTTATTAAATTATTTATGTGTAATACAAAAACAGTCAAACCTAACCTATGAAGATAGATGTAATAAAAGCAGCCGCCATTGGGATATATTGATATGGAAAAGCATGAGGGGGCCTTCTTAAGTACAGGAGATATTTTATATCTTGATCTTAATATTAATTGCACAGATGCGTATGTATTTGCACATAGATAAAAATCATTTAACTGTACACTTTATACAGAAACGGAAGGCCGAAAATTGGAGGCAGGGAAAATATTTAGAAGATTTTAAAATAACAGTGGAGATTAATGATGAAGACTTGGGTGGTGATCATTTAAAAAGATCAATTATACTATGACTTCCCTAATGAAAATACCACAGACTTTTCCACTGCATAAATTAGAATAAAATCTGAACAACTTACCATGGATGACATAATATAGATTTTATATTTAAATCCTTATGCAATTTAGGTAGGCCCTGGAAACTTTTCCAACATCACAGCCTATCACTAACTACCCACCCATTGTTAGATGTACACAAATCCTATTGGCATTCTTTCTAATCGTGAAATAGGACAAGCTTACTTATGCTTCAGGCCTGTTGCAAAATGATATAATTGTAAGAAGAAATAGACAAATCTGCAATCATAGTGGGAGATTTATTATCTCACTCTTCTCCTAGTAATTGGTAAAAGAAAAGTAGATAAAACATTCGAAATGATGTAAAAGATTTGGGCAACACGCTTTAAAATTTTTACCAAATGAACATACGTATAAAACTTCACCCAAGTGCAGAATAATATTCATTAGGAGCATGTAAAAATTTATCAAATACTTGGACCTATGTGCAAGTCTCAACGCATTTCAAAGGACTGAAAATGGATAGAGAATGTTTCCTTGCCCTAAGTCAGTTGAGCTGGAAATCATTTTAGAAAGACTTTTACAAAGTTCTCGCATGCTCAGAGCTGGAAAATACGTTGTAATAAATTATGAATCAATGGAAAGCATCATTGGAATTAGAAAATACTTGTAAATAAAGAATAACAAAAATTCTACATATAAAAATATGTATACATTTATACATATACATTATATGTATATATGTGTTATACATAGACATAGACTAAAAATCCATTACATAAGCACCCATTCTAAAAAGGTTTTTTTCAAAAATCAGCAAAATAACACCAGATATGATGAATAGAAGAAAAAAATAAAGATACGCACAGATAGTTTAAAATAGAAAGTAAACATACAATAGAGAGGAATACGCCAGCCAAAAGTTGGTTCTCTGAAACAACTGACTAACAAAACTGAGCAATCTCTGTGAAGACTGAAAAACTAGGAGACACAACTATTAACTATTGGGAATAAAATGCAGATATAACTATATATGATGTAGTTATTAAAAAAATAAATGGATATTATGAAATACTTTATGCCATCAAGTTAAGAAATGTAGACAACAAATTCCTAGAAAATATGTTACTAAATCTAAGGCAAGCAAAAAAAAAAGAGAAAGCCTGAGTAGTTCTAAAACTATTGAAAGACTATAATTTGTCATCAACCATTTTCCAACATAGAAACTTTACTGATGAATTATGAGAAACATTCAAGGCACAAATAATTCAATCTTACACAAATACTTCCTTAGAACGACAAAAAGTCCCATATTCATTTTATGTCACTAGTATAACCTTTACACCTAAGCTTAACTAGAACATTAAGAAACATTTGGTAACATTTGGAGACAGTTTTTTTGTTGTCACAACTGGGAGAGGGGGTGTGCTACTGACATCTACTGAGTAGAGGTCAAAAATGCTGCTAAATCTCCTACAGTACACAGGATAGGCTCCCACGAACATAAGTTATCCAGTCTAAATGCCAACAGTGTCGCTGTTGAGAAATCTTAACGCTATGTAATACATCCACTTGCATCCCCTAACCCCCCCTCCATCAACTAGCAGCTGCTTCTGTTCTTTCTGTTATCACAGATTAGTTTGAATTTTCTAGAATTTTCTTTAAATGTAATCATACAATACGTAATTCTTTTCTCTGACTTTCCTCACTCAGGAAAATATTTGGAGAGCCATTCATATAGTTGCTTGCATTGGTAGCACCTTCCTTTTCATTGCTGATAAGTGTGTGATTGTGTGGATATAGCACAATTTGTTCATCCATTCACTCGTTGATGGAAACATACTATTTCCAGTTTTTGGCTACTACAAATAAACCTGCCATGAACACTTGTATAAAAGTCTTTGTGTGGACATTCATGATTTAAGTGTCATTTTAACATAAATTTACAAAACCCAAGATTACTAAAATTGTCTATGTTTTATTTTAAAATTTTTATATTTTTTCCCATTACATTTCAGTCTATGATCCATTTTTAATAAATTTTGTAAGTAGTGTTAGGGAAAGCTCAAAGTTTATTTATTTATTTTTTTGTACATGTCTATCCAGTGGTCCCAGTATGACTTTGCAAAGATAATCTTTTCCCCATGAGATTGCTCTTGGCACTTTTGTCAAAATCAATTCACCATTTGTACATGTGTATACTTCCGAACACTCTCTTCCCTTTCATTTATGTATGTTTCTATCTTTAAGCTAATGCCTCACTTTTTTGATTCAGCTAGCTCTAGAATAGCTAGAAATCTGGCAATACAAGTCCTACAACTTTGTTTCTCCTGTTTCAAAACTATCTGACTTTTCTAGGTTTTTTATTTTCATATAAGTTTTAGAATACGCTTGTCAGTGTCTACAGAAATCATGTTGGAATTTCGAATAGCATTGCATTGAATCTGTAGATCAATTTGGGGAAAATTGGCATGCGGGACTCAATTGCTCGAGTTAGAGCAAATCTTGCAAGGAATAATCTAAAAAGGTTAAAATTACCCCGTGAGTGTAGTCTTTTGGCCTGATTTCATGTACTGTTTCTGTTGCTTAGGAGTTGATCTGTTTTATGTTTTTAATTCACTATTTCACAAGTGCCAGTGGGATCACCCTAATCAGGGAAAAAGTACAGATAGATAAGTGTAGGGGACAAATTCCCCCACCATTTGCCACCAGTGGTTGCTTGATGTTACAGAAAAGTTGCTTTTTTGCCCTTTACCAAAAAGGAGGCCCCGGACCTTATTGCACTCCTTGGATATTGGAGACAGCACAAGTCTCTGCGACTGATGATTTTTGCAATAAGCAATAACTTGCAATAAGGAGCCTTTGGCCAAAGGAGACAGCATGCAAAGAGAGGCAGCCTCCAGTTGAAGGAACCCTACGCAGGTTTTGGAGTTAGGACTTTCACACCGCTACTTGATACACCCTTTTGAAAATCTGCTGTTTGCTTGCTATTGAGCTATTGTTGAAACTGAATGCATAGACGCCTGGTGATTCTCTTGATTAATGTGTCCATTTCTCAGATAAATTAACTTGCATTCTCCAACTGACAAGATGGCAAAGGGTCAAAAAACCTTACTTGTCAAATGGAAATGGCATATTGAGGAATGCAGCTGGCTTGGCAACAAAGACCTCTCGGCTTTACAGTTTTATATGAGAAACTGGTAGCTATTACTGTGAAAGAAAGTTTTCTTCCAGTCCACTGCCTGAAGCAGGGCCAAAGATGCTGGCTTTTTTGAGGTCCTTGACGCACAGAAGACTCCCTAAATGCCTGGGCCCATTGCACTACCGTTTAGCTATCTGAAATCCAATGATGTTCGCCCCAGCTATTTCAGCCTCATCGCCAGATCTGTGTTCTGCCTTTGACTTTACTATTTGTAGATGACATTTTTTCCCCTTTTATGGCAGAAGCTACTCAATAATAAGCAGATGGTCTGTGTTCCCGTATCTCCTCCTGGTCCACACACATTAGCAAAGTAGTTTGATCATTAAATGCAGCTGCATTCAGACAGCCATTGTATTCTTCAGGCTGTTTCTTGTGTAATTATCAGGACAAAAGGGGTGGAGATTGGTAAGAGTTTTATAAAACTATTTTGAAAATTTGTAAATTCAGGATTCTGCCTTGACCATTCCTGGGCATGATGGATCGTTATTTTTACTAACAACAACCACCATTCAGACAGATTGGCACATCTTCCAAGTGTCAGCCTTTGAGAAAGGTATCTAGGAGATTCAAACTTAATTCTGGGTAATTTTATGAAAATTCTTTTTCATGCACATGCTTTTGCCCTCTTGCACTTGACATTTCCAGACCAAAGACCTGGTTGAGAATAGAGGGTATTAGGAAAAACACTAAAGTTATAGGTACTGAAATTAGACAAACAGATTTGGTGACAGTGGTGGTAGAACAAAAAATTCTGGTACTTGGGGAGAGAACTTCAGACTCTAGGAAGTATGGCTGGGTGAGGCATTAGGCAGAACTTTCAGAACTGTCTTCCTCCCAGAGGAAAACACCCTGGTGAAGCTCTCCCAATATGTTGTGACAACCTTTGAATGTATATTCTGAAAACAGTTATCTGACTTCAGAATCTTCCATCCCCCACCAGATGGCTCCAACCACAAGACAGCAGAGGATGACCTGAACTCATTCACTTTCCACGCAAAACACCACTGAATGTCATCCACACCTAATTCTGAGGTGGATAATTTGGTGTTCTAGACAACCAGGACCGATCAAACTGACTGTCCAGTTACTCTGCAAACAATGATTGGATTCAATTATTAGGAGAGAACTGGTGAGCCTAAGGCATGCCAGTTGGCAAAACATGGGAGGCTCCATGGGAGACCCTGTTTCAGGCCAAGTAGAGGTGTTGGTGCACAACCTTGGGAGTTCCCTGGGTCAAATTCAAAACTCGCCCTCTTACACGAAGAGCAAAGAGAGACCAAAGAAAGAGGCAGATCACTCCAGATTGGTAGCTGGCAGTTTTTCCTTTTTTTTGTTTTTTCTTTTGCCATGTTTCACATTTAATCAGACTCTTCTATATTAATACATAAAAACTTTTGAACTAATTGGTCTCAAGCAGGAATAAGTTCATGTTAGAAAAAATTAGAATAAGGGCTAATGTTCTATTTTCTATGCTCAGAACATCTGAGAAAGTATTTTTGACTATTACAAAAGTTTATTTAACAAAAAAATTTAATACGAAAATGTACATTGGAGTAAAACAGGTGCTGTGGAGCAGGGACATGTGAAAGGAGTTGATTTCTCTGGGGAACACAGCCATTGTTTATACTCGTTCCAAGGCTTCTAACATGATGATACCATTTCTTTGTATTACCACCATTCCAATATTGTTCTGTTGTCCACTATTTGTCATCTCCACACATTCGTCTATCACAAGATTCACAAAGGGATCAAATCCCCGCAATATTCCCTGGACATGTCTGCCACCATGTAATTTCAATGATAACTTCTTGTCCATAAATTTTTTCAACTCAGGAGGCTGAGCTTTGTTCATGATGTCTTCTCAGCAAGCTCAGAGATGCCTCCAAACGCAATTTGCGGCCTCCGTCACCAGTAGGTGGCAGTTTTAATAAGCAAGAGCACTTATACACGAGGCTTGTCTTGGGTGGCCACAAGATTCCTAGATCTCCACACTCGCCCACCAGCATCATAAGAGTTTATATAGAGGCCTTAATGGGATTCAGTCACATATACAGTCCAGATGGTCTCAACAACACGTTACTCTCTCAAGGCTGCATCCTTCAAGCAGCTCCTAGTACAGGAACAGTGGGAGAACGTACATTCCAAAGACAAGGGATGGGGTAAGGAGCCTCTGACTGCCTGGATCCAGTTTGTGGGTCAACCAATGGTCACATCCTCTTCATGATAGGGAGGCACTGTCAACCCATTATGTCTGATTGATATGTCTCACTTTTAACAGGAGAGAGGAGGCAATTGAAAATATTAGTGGTTTAAAGAGGCACCATGCGTGCCCTCAGAATTTTACTTATATTCAAGCATGCCATTAATTGCCTGTCTTGAAAAAACATTGATTTTCACTTCAGGGGTGAATATAAGTGACCCCCACACATTTCAATTAAATATTCTTGTAAGAAATTTTCCCTTGACTTTAGCTGAAGTGATCAACAATACCACCTTGGTCTTTGAAAGCATTCAAGTCAGCCTGAAAGCACGGGCCAGAGTTATAATGGATGATGGAACTGCCCTAGATTTCCACCTCGTTGTACAAGGTGAAATTTACATGAGTCCATCCTGCTTTTCCTGATTAATGCCTCAGAGCAGGTGAAAAAATAAATAGAGAAACTTATGTAGATAGTCCCCTAATTTTCTACGGTAGACTCCAACAGTTTGCGGGATTTGATTCACAGGGTCAATCTGGGCTTCTGCGGGGTGAGGAGCACGGCTGAAGTAAATGCTGCAGGTGTTTCATTCTGTGGTCTGGAGCCATGCTGACAACAGCTTTAATTAAGCGTTGCATAAGAAAAATCAAATGGATTTTGACTCCAGCCAATGAATTAGAATAGCCAATGGAATGAGATACGCACGAAAAAAATTTGCCTTCAAGAAGACTTTCCAAAGAGTAGGAGTAGAAATTTGGGAGATAATACTTGGTGAATATTTTTTCATTTCTGCACGGCCAAGGTTTTTTGATCAAAGAGAATTGGCAAACTTTGTTAAAGGATGATTGAATGACAAATCTGCCTTGAATGATAGAAATATTTAATAGCTCTGGGGAGATTTAGAGACTTATCTACCTGGAGAGATCTCATTTTCCCTCTCTCCAGAAATGTGTTTTTCGTCCAAAGTATAGGTCCCTGTCTCTCTCTGGAGGGCAGGATGGGCTCAAGTGACAGCCACCCTATAAAAACTCCCCAAGTCTCATAATTTTAGGCTTCTTCTTCTATGGCTCTCTGGCCACATTTGGTCCTAATTGTGTAACCTCACAGGGCTCCTGTAAATATATGCATACACACACACACACACACACACACACACACATCAACTTGCTCTTCTCTTTCTTGTTTCTTAAGATTGAAGCTCAGACCATTGATTATAGAGCCCTTTTTTCTTTTCTAAAATAAACATTTAGTGGTATAAATATTCATCTAAACACTGTTTTAACAGTGTCCTTTAAATTACGATGCATAGAGTTTTATATTTTATTCAGCTTAAAATATTTAAAAATTTTCCTTATGATGTCTTTTTTTGGCCCCTGAGTTATTAAAACATGTTATTTAGTTTCCAAGCATTTGTGTATTTTTTCAGATATTTCTGTTTTACTGATTATTTGTTATTGATTAAAAAAACAAATTTTTCTCTGTTCCTTAGAATTATGACTTGAATTATATTCGAGAATATAATTGAAGAAAGGATCAATTGCTAAACATGACACCAGAACAATACATCTAAATCTTAGTATTTGAATTTCTAAGGGAGCAATGGGATGGGTATTTTTTTTTCTTCTCACCAGTCTCAGCTGGGATTAATAGTTTATGCCTCATTCCTATCCAGTGAATGAGGCAGTCCTATCAGCTTATACAACCCTACTCCATTTGACTAAGAATGTTCAAAAGGGGTAAGCCTTGGTCAGACTCATATCACTGCTGATGCTAGGGGTCATTCCTCTGGCTGAACCTGATATTCCACATCCAGGGGGAGGATCTGGGTGAAAATTAATGACAATTAGAAAGAAAGGAAAGTAATGGGGGCTGGCCTGGTGTCACAGTGGTTAAGTTCCCACCTTCTGCTTCAGCAGCCCAGGGGCCACCAGTTCAGATCCCAGGTGTGGACCTACACATGGTTTGTCAAGCCATGCCGTGGCAGGCGTCCCACATATAAAATAGAGGAAGATGGGCACAGATGTTAGCTCAGGGCCAGTCTTCGTCAGCAAAAAAGAAGAGGATTGGCAGCAGCTGTTAGCTCAGGGTTAATCTTCCTCAAAAAAAAAAAACCTAAAAAAGAAAAAGAAAGGGAAGTAATTGCTGATAGAAAGGGAGCTAATAAATGGATAATGTAAAAAAGGAAAAGCTAACATAACCTTGTTGCCTCATGAGAGGCTAAGAGGAACAGAATGATATTATCTCTTAGCTATATTTACAGATGCTCCTATGAGTGAAATAATGTAACAAGATTCTCCTTTCTTTGAAGCGAAAGGTCTAGCATGGTCCCAGCAGATTTAAGGAGCATTCAATCCGAAGTCATCATTCCACGGATGAACATTTGGTATGATTCTTGGAATGTCGCTTTGTATTGCTTTTCATTTTATAGGTAATAGGTATTACATAGGATTCCTGTGGCCTCCCATGTGCAGAGGAACCATACATTTTTACAGGCACAAAAATGACTTTCTTCAAATACAGAACTATAGATCACCATGTAACTATTAATCTAGATGATGAACTGTTGCAAAGGGTACCCAGATAGATGGACATAAAATATCTACTGTGGGCCTGACTTGTCTATAATGCCCACAGATCATGTTTTTGTGGATGGAGGGCAATAACTTAGGTTAAAAATACTTGGCAAACAGAAGCCAACATCAGTTTAGGGGTGATCTGGTGGGCTCATATATCCACTACTCATGGCTCTGATGTCCATGGAGTGCTTTATAGGAAGCTCTTCGACATTCAAACTATATCTGGAAGTGACTACTACCCATAGGACATTATCCTGGGGAACTATGAAATAGGGCAGAGGGCTGTGCCCACAAGAGATTTAGAGCCCACAATTAACTGAGAAGTACTCCTTGATTTATACCACAATCCACAAAAATCTTTTGGTGTATGAACGAAGGTCACTTTTATTAGAAACATTGAGAAAATTCTACTGTAATGCTGACTGATTTTGTACTGATCTTTGTCTAACTCATATGTAATCACTATTTGGGGTAATGTGGACTATTTGGAAAACTGAAATTATTTTTATTTATTTATTTTTTTTGTAAGGAAGATTGGCCCTGAGCTAACATCTGTTGCCAATCTTCCTCTTTTTGCTTGAGGAAGACTGCCACTGAGCTAACATCTGTGTCAATCTTCCTCTATTTTATGTGGGATGCCACCACAGCCACAGCGATGCTTGACAAGTGGTGCTAGGTCCAGCTTGACAAGTGGTGCGCCCAGGATGTGAACCTGTGAACCCGGGGCCACTGAAGCAGAGCGTGCAAACTCAACCACTATGCCAATAGCTAGCCCCTGAAATTATATTTAAAACAATACCCGTATCTCATTTGATGCTACGCATAATTACTATTTTAGTCTCTCGTCTACAAAGTAAAGCTCAGTCTATGAGCAAAACTGTGTGCACAATTATCAAGGACATATATACTAATGTTGAGTGCCACCATTTCCTGAATAGAGTTGGTGTTCAAAAAAATGGTGCCCCACATTCAGAAGTTGTTTTTTTAATATAAGTATAATAGGTACTCATTATAGATAACATTAAAATAGATCTAAAGAAGAAAGTAAAGATAACCTATAATTCCATAATCAAAAAATGACCACTGTTATTAACTGGTATGTTTTCTTATGGTCTTTTGAGATGTATAATGCAACAGGTATATAAAGGAAACTGCTTTTGCAAATGCAGTTTGTATGGAATCTCAAATTAAGACAAAATTCTAATAAACATACTACAAAGTCAGTAATCGACATGCATTTAATCAATTCTCTGTTCATCCTATAAATGTAGTATTAATTGTGTAATAAATAAAATGTGTCTTTTTCATTACTTGCACCCAAAACTGTGACAAGTCAAATAAGTAATTTAGTCCTTTAGATAGTCAATTTTGGTCAAATTTAACATCATTTTATTATGGATACAACACTATCTTCTTAAGGTGATAAATTACTCATTTTACTCAGTAAATAGCGATACAACTTTCATTGCGTGGAAACATTTATAAACTGATACATGAAATTTTAGTGGATACTGTTGGCACTCTACCAAGATTCCCCTTTTGTAGTTGGTGCACTCGTGCCCCAAATGGTGTGAGTGAGTGTTGGCTGCTAACAGTTCACAGCTTTTCATTTCCTGCCCATGGCCAAATGAGACTGCTAGCCTCAACCAAAAGGTAACACCCTCCTCTGCATTGGGAACATTGCTAGCCAAGAATGACTGAATGGCACAAAAATACAAAATGCTAGTTCCCTTGCCTCAAAGGGGAGCACATTCTTTGGTGGTATTTATTCTCCAGAGCGCTCTGAAGGACCAAGCTAAAGCTAGTCTCTAGCTGAGACCATATCCTTTCTGAATTTTCTTGTTCTGCCATATCTTGCTTTCATTGCTCTCTTTCTCCTAAGAGCATTTCCCTGATAAATTATTGTCAGAAAACCCCGTGTCTTTCCCTGGCTCTCTCTCTCATATAAACTTTACATGTGTATACAATAATATATATATATATATATATCTGTATATATATATATACCAAAGAAAAATATATACTATATAAGTATATAGTTTATATTTATACATATATTAAAATATAGTATAAATGTGTATGTATAGTATAGTGTAGAGTATGTATAGTGTGTATGTATGTTGTATATGTGTGTATATATGCTATCTATATGTATATAATTTATATGTATATACAAATATACTATAACATAGTATTCATATAATCATGTATACTAAATTATGGTATATATGTGTTATATGTATATATGTATGTGTGTATATCTATAATATGTGTGTCTTCAGTTTGCTTTCCTAGAAGCTGAGACAGTGACTCTTGTAAAAGTAAACTATTATTTTTATATTACTATATTTATATACATAAAGTGCATCTGCCTATACGTGAGTTTGTAAATATACGTATCTTAAGCATCTATAAGCATGATGCTTGGTCGTATACAGCAGAGTGTCACAAACTTACAGACTCACGGGCAGACTTGAGCACAGTGCTGGTTGGGGTGGCCAGCTGAGTTTAATATAAGAAAAGAGAGCATGTTTTTAGGGAAGGTGAATACTCTGTAATTAACCATGTTAACTATCACTTTCTAATACCTCGTGCTGGGAAGCTTCATACATTTCTAGTACCTATGAGTAATATAAATAGCCATGGAAAGCCTTTGGCTATGTGGCCCCTAGTTTAAGAATTTTATTCTTTATTGGATTTGGTTGGCAATTCAGAAAGATTTATTTCATCTTACATCATTTTGCCTATATAATTCTATTCCAGTGGCCTTGTTCTTGACTGGTAGCAACCATACCATGAATTTTTCCTAAAGTGTTCTGTTATAAAATTAATAATGATAACATCATGCAGCTAATTGGGGAAATACCAGACACCCGGACATCTATACAAAGCTGCTTTTTTCCCTCAAATCTTGTGTGTATTATATATTATCCAAATCTAGACTCTGACTTCATGCTGTAGAGAATGTTTAAGGTGATATTTCCTGTTATAATCATATGATAGTCAACTATTTGAGAAGACGATCTTAGGTTTCAATTACTTCTTAGCAGGAAAATAAAGATAAAAATAAAGAATACTAGTTTGATATGGGAAAATTATATAAAAAAGCCTAAGTGTTCATGTTTCTTCTTAAACAATTCAAAAGCAAACATATATATCTATCTATATCTATCTTCACAGCTGATAATAATATTTTCTCTCAGGGAAAGAGAGAGAAAACATTGTCAGCTGTGAAGATCCACCCCAAAGTACATTTCAAATAAGAATAGTATCACTTAACTTGACCTGATGTTTATTTGAAATAATTGACCATCTCCTCTAAAGGGAATCAGCTTTATCTCCTGCACAGTGCAACTCTATTTCCATGTACACATATTGTGTGGATTTGAAATTTATTGAAATGTTCTAGAAAGAGGATACTGACTTTGATGCTATATGTGTGAAATGTTCGCTCTGTAGCTGCCTTCCTCTTTTCATATGCAGGAGGTTTATGGAGCTATTCAAGCACAAGTGCATTCTGTACACACTGTCCCAAGACAACTGCATATCAATTTAAATATGAAAAATCTTTTTTTAATATGTGAAATTTTTCTACCTCCAAATACATTATGACCATTATGAATTATGGTTTATTGGTATATTTTATCCATTTAATACTCATTTAAATATCTTCTTTATGTAAAAATTATAGAAGTCTGTTAAAATTGAGTTAATTTCCATATTCTTTCCATTATATCATCTTCAGCCCATGCTGTCATATAGGTGACTTATATCAAGGCAGGAAAGTGTGTTATTGCCTATACATCTCTATGGCCCTTGGAAATATTATAGCACATATAAAATATACATCTCCAGACAGAAACTAATTTTAGTATATAAATGAATGGATCTCAGAATGATTTAGCTTGTGCTTTAGAATTATGAGGGATTTTAGATGTTCTGAGACAAAATTAAGATAATTCTTACATTTTTATTAAATGTACTGTGCAAAAGCCATTTGGTAACAGGTAAAAACAGCCATTATTTTCAAAGTTTTCTTCCTTATACTCTCCTCTCATTTGACTTCTATCTTCTCCTTGTATCCACAAAGAAATAGAATTTTAAAACTATTACTACCTTAGTGAAAAAATGATAGCTAACATATTTAAGAATTTACTAAGTACCAGACAATATGCCCAACGGTTACATACTTCATCACAGTTAATCCTCACAGCAACCCCAGGAGATAAATGCTATAATTAAGTCCCTTGAGAGATGAGATCACCGAGATTTAAAGAAGTTAATTATCTTTGCCCTGTCATACAGCTAGTAAATGGTAGAACTGAAATGTGATCTCAATCGTTTTGCAGTCTCAGCTCTTAGCCGCTGTACTAGTTTTTACTTGAACCACTTGTTTTAAAGATGGGGAAAACAAGGTCGGAAAGAAAAGTAATTGTCTGGTTCATAAGAGTCTGGACTGCTAACATAGGTCCTCTGACATTTTCATTAACCTAACTCATTCATCAACTCTTCTTTCCTCTTTTCTGGAGACTTGATAACAAAACACATTAGTTCTTTCTACAAAAAGGAGAATATGACCCTCATTTTACTATCCCATGTATTAGAAACCAGATTTTTTTTCTTCTCTATGATTGTTATTATTTTATTGATAAACAGAGCTTGAGCGCTGTGTTAAGATATGGACGACAGAGTGACATCACCAAGATGGTGACATAGGTCGTTCAACTTTGCTTCCCCTCACAAGAACAACTAACAACTATTCATGGACAAGACACCACTGAGAAAATCCTAGAACACGAGGGGTGAGGCTGAAGCACCCCTGCACCAGGGAGACTAAAACAGAACGCATTAGAAGGGCAAGAGGCCGGCCACACGCTCACCACATCGCATTGGCCACTGGGCGGCCCAACGCTACGCCCTCAGCCCAGTGTTTCCAATGGGAAAAAAGAACCCGGGGTGGACATCCAGCTCCCCCACCGTTTTAAGTCACTTATTGGGAGTCTCCACTCAGGGCTTGGGTCATGGGGTTTGAGGGGGAATCTGCGGGGCTTGACGACTGGAAATCGGATTCTGATGGAAAAGGGGGGTGAGGTTTGCATCAACCAGCGCTCAGATCTTGCAGACCAATTTCCTACCTGCAGAGCCCAAGTAGTAGTCCCAACCAGCGCTTTGCTCATCTCCAGGGCCAAGACATGGCACAGTCTGACCAGGGAACTCAGTGGGGCACAAGTTTGCCTGATCTGTCTGGAGTCTGGTCTGCCTGCCGCCCCCGCCAAGAGAGCTAAGTCATAGCCCCACCCACAGCTGTATAGCTGCGGGCCCCACCCAGGAAGGGATATCTGTGACCCCCTGTTCATAGCAGTATTACTTACAATAACCAAGACATGGAAATGACCTGTGTCCAGTGTGGGGTGAATAGATAAAGTTGTGAGACTATATATATATATACATATATATACACACACACAATGAAATCTTATTCAACCATAAAAAGAAGGAAATTCTGTCATTTGTGACCACATCAATGGACTTTGAGGGCATTATGCTAAATGAAATAAGTCAAACAGAGAAAGACAAATGCTATATGATCTCACATGTGGAATCTAAAAAATAAAACCCAAAACTCAAACTCAAAGAAAAATAGATCAAATTATTGGTTATCAGAGGCAGAGTCAGGGGTGATGGTAGTGGATGAAGGTGGTCAAAAGGTAGAAACTTCCAGTTATACGATGAATAAATCATGAGGAAATAATGCACAACATGATGATTATAGTTAACACTGCTGTATGGTATATTTAAAAGTTAAGAGAGTAGCTGCTAAAAGTTCTCATCATAAGGGAAAAAAAAGTTTTTTTCCCCTTTTTTTGATGTTTGTATGGGATGGTGGATGTTAACTAAACTAATTGTAGTAATCATTTCACAATATATGTAAATCAAGTCATTAACAAATATTGAATGCTTACCATGGGTCAAGCACTGTTCTAGTATCAGAGATATAGTAGTGAACAAGAGAGAAAAAGCGTATGCTGTTATGAAGCATGCCTTCTTCTGAAGTAGCACAATGCTTAACAAGCAAATAAATAATCTATTGTCAAGGAGAGTTTAGATCTATGGAGAAAAGTAGAGTAAGTAAGAACAGAGACGGCGACCTAGCTATGTGGGAAACATTTTGGATATGATAGTCTGGACTTAGCTAGTTGCTGAGTAGAGATTGAAGGCTGTGAGTAAACAAGCAATGTGAAAATCTGAGAAAAGATTACTCTAAGATTGGAGAACAGGAATTATAATCAGTGGGATTTAGTTTGGCCTTTTTGAGAAACAGCAAAAAGGCTAATGTGGCTGGAACAGACTCAGCAAGCTTGAGCATCTCAGAAATAGTCTTGAAAGGTTAGCTGTAGCCATGTCAAGTAGGATCTCAAAGGCATGTTGACTTTGAGTTTCAGGTAAAGTATGATCAGAAGTTTATTAGTGTCTATGGCTGCTGTGAAAACTTGTCAAAAATGTAGTGGCTGAAAATAATGCACATTCATTATTTTATGATTCTGTGAATCAGAAGTCCAACACTGATCTATCTGGGTTAAGATCAAGGTGTTGGCATAGTGTACTTCTTCTAGTGGTGCTAGAAAATAATCCATTTGCTTGCCTTGTGTAGCTTCTAGAGGCCTCCCATTTTTCTTCTTCTACCCTCAAAGCCAGAAATATCAGGCCAGTTCTACTCATGCTGCATGTCTCCAGTTCTCTCTTCTGCCTCTCTCTTCTACTTTTAAAGACCCTTGTGATTACATTGGGCTCACACAAATAATTCAAAATAATATCCCTTTCTTAAGAGCAACTGATTAGCAATCTTAATTCCATCTTCTACCTTAATTCCTCTTTGCCATGTAACCTTTCATATGCACAGACTTAGGGAATTATAATGTGGATGTCATTATTCTGGTTACCACAGGAATCCATGGGATAATTTTTAGAAATGGAGTGGTATTACCTATTTTAAGTTTTAAAAAGATCACTATGGATATCGTGTGAAGAAAATTCAACAGTGTGATTGAAAGTTTACAGGATATGATACTAGTCCATAAACAAATAATTTTAGCTTGGACAAGAAAAATAGCAGTGGACAAAGCAAGTATTGGTAAGATTTAGGCTTTATTATGAAGTTAGAGCCAACAAAATTTGACAGTACATTAGACGTAGAGCGTGAGTCAAAGAGAGGAATGAAGGGTAGCTCTTAAAAGTAGGCCTGAGAAACTGGTGAATAATGATACTATTCATCTAGTTCAACTACTAGAGTAGCAGTTTGGATACTGGGTGGGTGTTTACAAGTAAGGGGTAGAAAATACAGAGTTATTTTTGATTTGTCATACGTGAAATGATGGATAAACATTTGGAGTCGAGCAGGCAGTTTTATACGTGAGACTGGAGTTCAGGGTTGAGGCTGAGACCATAGTTATAAATTTGACCATCTGTGTTTCACTATGTCAGGAGAATCAACCTCAAGAGAGCCAGATCACCTGACCTACCAATTCCACTGCTAGGTATATAAGAAAGAGAATTAAAAAAATATGGCCACAGGAAAACTTTTATTTTTTATTGTACATTTTTAATTAATTATCCCATCTTTATTTGTTCCATCTGTCTCTAACTTTTTTTAATTTCCAGTTTTATTGAGATATAATTGACATATAACATTGTATAAATTTAAGGTTACAACATAATGATTTGATATATATATATGTATTGTGAAATGATTACCCTAGTAAGTTTACTTAACATCCATTACCTCACACAGTTACATTTGTTTTCCTTGTGATGAAAACTCTTAAGATCTACTTTCCTAGCAACTTCCAAACGTACAAAACAGTTTTTTTAGCTATAGTCATCATGTTGTACATTACATTTCCAGAACTTATTTATCTTATGACTGGAAGTTTGTGCCCTTTCACTGCTTTTACCCATTTCTGCCCCCACCCTCCACCTCTGGCAACCACAAGTCTGATCTATGTTTCTATGAGTTTGTTTTTTTTTAGATTCTACTTATAAGTGAGATCATACAGTATTTGTCCTTCTCTGTCTGACTTATTTGAGTTAGCATGATGCCCT
This sequence comes from Equus quagga, assembly GCF_021613505.1. Lineage (NCBI taxonomy): Eukaryota > Metazoa > Chordata > Mammalia > Perissodactyla > Equidae > Equus > Equus quagga. The sequence continues at coordinate 51,983,264 of NC_060276.1, forward strand.
CAAGGTCTACCCATGTTACTGCAAATGGCGAGATTTCCAATACTATTCTATTATATATTTAATATATAATATATATAATATGTATAATATAATATATATAAAAATCCATTATATATAATGGAATATTATATGTAATGGAATATTATGTGGATATATATCACATTTTCTCAATCCATTCATTGTTGATGCACATTCAGGTGGTTTCCACGTCTTGGCTCTTGTAAACAATGCTACAATGGACATGAGGGTGCAGATTCTCTTTGGGATAGACATTTTGTTTCCTTCAGATATACATCCAGAAGTGGAATTGCTGGATCATATGGTATTGCTATTTTGATTTTTTAAGGAACTTCTATAATGTCTTCCATAGTGGCTGTATCAATTTACATTCTCATCAACAGTACACAAGGGTTCCCTTTTCCCGACATTCTCTCCAGCATTTTTCATCCCTTGTCTTTTTGATAGTAGCCATTCTAACAGGTATAAGTGCTATCTCATTGTGGTTTTGATTTGCATTTCCCTGATGACTAGTGATGTTGAGTACTTTTTCGTTTAAATGGATGTTAAGAACAACATTCTTCGTAATAGCAAGAAGTGAGAATTTCCCAAATGTCTATCAACTGATAAATGGATGAACAAAATGTGGCGTATCCATACAATGGAATATTATTTGCCAATACAAAGAAAATTAAGTGCCGTTATATGCTGCAACATGGATGAACCTTGAAAACGTGCTAAGTATAAGAAATCAGTTACAGAAAACCACATATTACCTTACTCTGTTTATATGTAAAGTCCATAATAGGCAGATTCACAGAGACAGAAAGTATACGAGTGTTTGTGTAAGGCTGAGGAAGTTAGGGGAAATGCAGAATGACTGCTGATAGTATGAGGTTTCTTTTGGGGGTGATGAAATTTTCTAAAATTTTTTTGTGGTGATGGTTGCATAAGTTTGTGAAAATACTAAAAACCATTGAATGGTACATTTTAAATTGGCACAATTGTGTGGTAAAGAATTATAGCTCAATAAAGCTATTATAGAAAATTAGGGAAGCTGGTAATCATTGACCAAATTCTGACTATTTTTGCCCAATGGCTATAAACCTGTTCTTTGGCTTCCGGTGTTTGCTGAGATTTTATGGGTCAGAGTTTTATTGTCATGTATGCTTTGGCGATTGTCTGTTTTTACATTCAGACTCCTATAGCTTACCTTGGACCAGCGCTTTCCATGTTTTATTTCATTTAATCCTGATGACAACCTATCAAATGGGTGCTATTATTATCATCCCTACTTCACATGTAAGGAATTTAGAAAAGCTAAATAGAAATGACCCAAAATTAACATAATAGTTGAACTCATAAAATCAGAGAGTAAAATGGTGGTTACCAAGGCCTGGGGTGTGGGAGAATTGCCGAAATGTGGTTTAAGGGTTCAAATTTGCAACTAGTAGATAAATAAGGTGTGGATATCTAATACACAGCTTAATGATTGTAGTCAACAATACCGAATTATAAACTTCGAAGTTGATAAGAGACTAGATCTTAATTATTCCTAGCACAGAAAAAAGTGACAATTATGTGATGTCATAGAAGTGTTAGCTAACACTACAGTGGTAATCATATTGCAATATATAAATGGCAGACCAACACATCATACACCTAGAACTTACACAATTTTATATGTCAATTATACTTTAAATAAATAAATAACATAACATTTGAGATGAATCTCAAATGGTGTCTTTCTGACATCACTACTTACACTATAATACATGTCTTCCCAGTGTCAAAATTCCAAAATTCCAGAAGAAGTATAATTTAAGCTGACATTTAGATGATTAGTAGGTGTTAGATGAATAGAAATGATCAGGGATACAAGAAGATAAGGAGTAGAGTGTTTAAAGCAAAGGAAACAATGAGTATCAATACCATACATGAAAGAAAACTTTCATATCATAAATTAGATAAAATAAGTTGGGTAGAATATGGCGAATTTGGAAGAAATCCTGGAAGATGAGAATGGTAGAGGAGTGTGTATTCACTATTCTATTTCCTCTCAGTAAAAACAATTTAATTAAACAGCATCTATAAACTATTCCAACATTACTTCTAAAGGCTGGCAACTACAGAAGAAAAATAAATCACAAACACTTCTCAAAATAGGAAAAAAGATCAACATATAAATCTTGAGTAGAAAGGAGGATAAAATAAGAAAAAGAGGATAATAAGCTAAGTATTCAAAAAGTAGCATTCTGTACCTGAGAAATGAAATTATATTTTTATAAACAAGCACTGAAAATATTTTAGAAACCACTCTGCTTTCTTAACATGCGATTTACCTGGTGTCCATACAACAGAGACCACAAACTCAAATGTCTTCAGGGAGTACCAGCAATTGCAGTAAATCTGCAAAGCGCACTCATTACAAGGCAGCAAGGAATCCTGGTTATTGTGCCAAACTGGAGGTTTCAGGCTAATTTAAAGCTATTGAAATTCAAATATTTTAGACACTACGCTCGCCAAAAATAAAGCAATCTGTGCTTCACACTCAACTCTCTAGACCCCAGCTTACCCATGCCATGCTAATCAACATAATGTCTTTAATTTGTATTAATACCATATTCTCATTCTTCTTTTCTGACCACAGCAGTTCGTACATCTTTGAAATTTAGAAACTTTTCTTTTACTGAAAAGCACCAAGGAGTATGGAAGGAGAGAGAAGAGACGTAATGTAGTTAGTTGTAGCATGTTAACGAGGGTATCTTAACTGTAATCAAAGTTGCCGAACTGTAGAAATACAGTCTTAAATTTTCCTTTGAAAAACAGATCACGAGCTCTTCCGTAGCTAGAGTCTTTCATGTCATAAATTCCATTGATTTTGTAGTCTTCAGATAATTTAAAAACGATTTATTCCGCTAGAGATAGTCCAACAGATATTTCTTGCTATTTTGTTGTGAGTGTATTGGATTTGGAGGTACAATATAGAAGTGAACCAATTTTACTAGTTTACTTTGCTTGGAAGTAGATGATTGTGACAAATTTTTAAACACAGTACATCAGTTAAATAAAAATCTAGGTTAGTAATTTTCTATATGTCGTGCAGCTGAGCCCTATCCCTATTTTTCTCTGTTTGATATTATGTTTATTTAAATATTTTATTCAGAAAGCACCTTCTTTATGTTGACTTTCTAGAAATATAAAGAATTCAATATTTGTGTTTTGAAGGCAGGCTTTTGAATAATATTTAGACAAGAATATAATATCCCCAAGAAATAACTGCAAATAAATTCAAAGCTTTAGGTAGTTTTCCCAAGGAAATTTATATTACTTAGGAGGATTATGTCTATATAAAGGAGCAATGAACCCAACCTGGACTAAACAACAAATGATGTTTAATCATTTACATGACAGACTTCTCCAAATGGTCTGTGCCATCAGGTGTAGATTGATCTAGAAATCACATATGATCTCTAGGATTGGCTTCCTTCAATTCTATACTCGTTCTTTGTCAATAGTTATCCATTATTGGGATCATTCAGAGTGTATCAGAAGCTCTGTATACTATATCTTCTTTTAATACCTCAAATTAATTAAATAAAATTGGCTGTCAAAGCTCAAACACTTAGATATACCGCTTCTAATGTTCAAAAGGATTACCGATTTTATACCATTCACATGTGGCTCCCAGCATCCATTAGCCATTTATTCATGATTTAAACCAGTATACATGTAAAACAGTTTAAGAAATGTTAACCTGTACTCTCATGAGGGAACACGTTATAAACTGAAGTACAGCATCTATGTACTATGCCCATTGCCTTTTGTGTTACAGTCTCTACTTATTTGTAAATTTACTTAGGTCAGCATTACTTTGCTACTGTGTGATTCTCTGACATTCTAGGTGATTTCTTTCTTTCTCTTCTTCCTTCCTTGCTCCTTTCCTCCTTTCCTTCCTTCCTTTCTCTCTCTCTCTCTTTTTTTCTTTCTTTCCCTTCCTTCCCTTCCTTCCTCCTTTCCTTCCTTGCTTCCCTTCTTTCTTTCCTTCCTTCCTTCCTTCTTTTTGCATACATTTAAGTTCACTCTTTGAAATATATCATTCAATGTGTTTTGACAAATTCACAGTAAAAAAACACCCTAGGATTTAGAAGCGTACCTTAACTTGCACAAGGTCACTGTTGAAATGCAATTGTGTTGTGATTTAAGGCTAGGTCTTCTGTTTCCTTAAATCATGCTGCCTCGATCTTTGTAAGTATTGAATGCACATTTGTTGTGCTGACCCTAGAGATCCTAAAGTGGTATACATGAAAGATTGATTAATAAGAATAAGTAATGCTTAGTAGACATTTATTATGTCCTATGCACTATAAAAAACAGCATGCATTACTTTAATCTTCATTGAATTCTCTGAACTATGCATTAAGCACTCTTATTAACCCCATTTACAGCTAAGGAAATACAGCTGTAGAGAGGTTAAGTTCCCACTGAACTATAACTAGTAACTAAAATTTCCAGGACTCAAATACACACACAAACACACACACACACATCACATACACATATATTTCCATTGGAAGCCAAGGGAAGTAAAAGATTGATATATACTGTAGTCATGAAGGGGAATTCATTAACAATAATACAGGAAAAAATGAGATAGAAATTATAATTAATTAGGAATGTTTTCAGGTTAAAACAAAAAAATATTATGAAGAGTGCCAACAACAAAAAAGAAGGCTATCTTTTCTTACCAACAATTACTCTAAAAGTTGGTGGCAGCTGACTTGTGTTCAGTAACTCACAGAAATCAAGGCAAAAGGTAATTCTCTTATCCTTGTCTCATACTTGTTAATTCAGGATTACAAGATGACCTTTGTATGTCCACACATCGTACTCACATTTAAAACAGGCAAAACGGATCAGAGGGAAGATCAGTACTAGTTGTGTCAAAATCATTTTTATAAAGAATCCAAAAGATTTCTAGAAACTTGCAACTGCTGTACAAGGAAGGCTGGGAAGTTACGCTATGTAGCTGGACACATTATATCTACAAATAACATCAGATTTCTATTCATAAGGAATAACAAATGATTGAGTTTTGAATACACAAAAATGGTGTCTGTCTTTTTGACGTTTAGGCGCAAATCAATATCAAGGGTGTGAAGGAAGAAATGAGCATCAAAAGTGGTGAACAGAGAGAAGAGCAGCTGAGATGTAGCTGAGTATTGTATAATAGTGAAAGGAAGACATGCATTGTGAAGAAATCATGCCTTACTGGGCAAAATAAAAAAGGCTGAGTTCTTATTCTCAGCTCTGTCACTAAATATCTTTATGATACTGACTTTATAATTCTGGAATTTGATGTCCTCATCGCTAAACTAAAGCAAATTAATTGATCAAGAGTTTCTAATTCTTGGCTCTTGGGCTATATATACAACCTACTTATATGCTTTCTTTGACATTTTTAATTTTATTTTTGCCAAGGAAGATTTGCCCTGAGCAAACATCTGTACCAGTCTTCCTCTATTTTGTATGTGGTTCGCTGCCACAGCACAGCCACCAATGAGTGGTGTAAATCCATGCCTGGGAACTGAATCTGGGCCACAGAAGCAGAACATGCTGAACTGAACCAGTAGGCCATGAGGCCAGCCCCAACTCTTTATTTTTGAAGAATGTTTTTAAAACAATGCAAAAGCCATGTGTTGAGCTTGATCAGAGTACAGGGAACTACCTGTGAATTTTCTAACACCAGACCTCATTAAGGCATATGTGTTAACTCTCTATTCTTTGGAGGCAAATCAATATGGAAACTGAAATGTATTTCATAGTTCAAGTCCCTGCCATCTCTAATATTCTATGATTCTAAGGCAGTTTGAATTATTCATATATCTAATTTACATTAGTTGGCCACAGAATGTGAACAGATATGACAAATATATAATCTGAGCAGAAAGCTTCGACAAGCATTGTGAGTTTCCACAAACTATCTTGAATTTTTCCATCTGTCATTAATAGACCATGTCCCAGATAGAGTCTAAATCTACAGTCCAGATCCTAGAAAGAGAAGACAAGTGCAAGTGCCTCAGTAACCACAGGTAACACACAAGTTCTTTGGATAATATGAGTGAAAAATAATGTTCATTTTAGCAACTGAGATTTGGGGAATTTTGTTATCACAGCAAAGCTATTACAAAAATCTAATTAATATTCATGACAATCATTTGTTGAAAAAATTATTATTTCTTTACTTCTCTGCAGTACCACCTTTGTCATGAAAAAAAAGCAAAACTGCATGAGCATAGATCTGTTTCTGTATTCTGTTCCATTGGTTTATTTTTCTATCTTTGCATAAATTCTACATTTGGTTATTGTAATGTTATATTAAGTTTTGATATCAAGTATAATAAGCCTTTTTTTCTTTTTGCATTTTTATATCAATTTTGTAACCAGTTTCAACGTCAAAATACGAATGTCTGATAAAAATCTGAATTATTAGGTCAATTTTTGGAGGAGTGACAAGTTTAAAACACTGAATCTTCCAATCCATGAACTTGGTTCATCCTTCTATTTGTAGAGTTCTCTAATTTCTCTCAACATTTTCTTTTTTTTTTTTTTTTGAGGAAGATTAGCCCTGAGCTAACTACTGCCAGTCCTCCTCTTTTTTTTTGCTGAGGAAGCCTGGCCCTGAGCTAACATCCGTGCCCCTCTTCCTCTACTTTATATGTGGGATGCCTACCACAGCATGGCATGCCAAGCGGTACCATGTCCGCACCCGGGATCCGAACTGGTCAACCCCGGGCCGCAGAGAAGTGGAACGTGCGAACTTAACTGCTGCACCACTGGGCCTACCCCTCTAGTTTTCTTGTAGTGTCTTTGTCTGCCTTTCACATTAGATAATATTGGCTTTATAGAATGAGTTGGGAAGTGTTCCCTATTCTTTAATTTTGGGGGAAAGTTTGAAAAAAATTGGTGTTAATTATTTGAATGTTTGGTAGAATTCACCGGTGAAGCCATCTGGTCCTGGGCTTTTCATTTTTGGGGAGGTTTTTGATTGCTGTTTTGGTCTCCTTACTAGTTATAGATCTTTTCAGATTTCTGTTTCTTTATAGTTTAGTCTTTGTAGATTGTGTGTTCTGGTATTTATCATTTTCATTTAGGTTGTCTAATTTGTCAGCATACAACTGTTCATAGTATTCTCTGATAAACCTTTTTACTTCTGTAAAGTCTGTTGTAATGTCCCCCTCTTTCATTTCTGATTTTGAGTCTTCTCTCTCTCTTTTTTTTTCATTCCATCTAGCTAAAGTTTTGTCAATTTTGGGGATCTTTTCAAAGACCAACTCTTGATTATATTGATTTTCTCCATCATTTTCTATTCTTTATATTGTTTATCTCTACTCTAATCTTTATTATTTCCTTCCTTTTGAAAACTTTGGCCTTAATTTCTTCTTTTTCTATCTACTTATGGTGTAAAGTTAGGTTGCTGATTTCAGATCTTATTTTTTAAAGTAAGTGTTTATAGTTATTAATTTCCTTTCGAGCACACTGATTTTACTGTGTTCTTTATAATTTGGCATGTTGAGTTTTATTTTTGTTTATCTCAAAATATTTTCTGATTTCCCTTTTGATTTCTTCTTTGACCTATAGGTTGTTTAGGAGTGTGTTGTTTAATTTCCACATATTTGTGGATTTTCCTGTTTTCCTTCTGCTGTTGGTTTCTAGTTTCAGTCCATTGTGATCAGAAAAGATACTTCGTATAATTTGAATCTTTTTATTTATTAAGACTTGTTTTGTTTTGTGTCCTAAAATATAGTCTATTCTAGAGAATGTTCCATGTGCACTTGAGAAAAATATGTTTTCTATTGTTGTTGGGTGGTGTGTTCTCTACATGTATGTTAGATCCAATTGGTCTATAGTGTTGTTCCAGTCCTCTATTTCCTTACTGATCTTCTATCTAGTTCTTCCCTCCATCATTGAAAGTGGAGTATTGAAGTCTCCTACTATTGTTGTAGAGCTCTTTCTGTCTTCAATTCTGTCCATGTTTCTTTCATAGATCTAGGAGCTCTGGTGTTTTGTGCATACGTGTTTATAATTCTTATATCTTTTTGGTGAATTGATACCTTTATCATTATATAACATCCCTCTTTGTTTCAGGTGACACTTTCTGACTTAAAGCCTATTTTGTCTGTTAATTATATAGCCACTCTCTCTCTTTCTGTTACTATTTGCATGGAATATTTTTTCCATCATGTCACTTTTCACCTGTTTGTGTCCTGAGATCTAAAGTAAAGTGAATCTCTTGTAGAGAGCGTATAGTTGGATCAGTTTTTAAAACATCCGTTCTGTAAATGTATGTCTTCGGTTTGGGGAGTTCCTTCCACTTATATTTTAAGTAATTCATGATAGGGAAGGATTTACTAATACCGTTTTGATAGTGGTTTTCTATATGTCTTATATCTTTTTTGTCCCTCATTTCCTCTCTTACTGTCTTCCTTTGCTTTTAGTTGATCTTTCTCAGTGACACATTTTGATTCTCTCTCATTTCCTTTGAGCATATGCTATAGATTTCTCTTTGTAGTTACCATGGGATTACATAAAGCATCCTAACATTACAACGATCTACTTTAAACTGATAACAAGTTAATTTCAATCACATACAAAAACTACTCCTTTACAGCTCCATGCTTCCAACTTTTGTTGGAATGTATTTGTTGTCAAAAATTACATTTTTAAAAATTGTGTACCCATTAACATAGATTCATAATAGTTTTTTATGCTTTTGTCTTTTAAATTCTATAAAAGAAGTAAAAGCAAAGTTACAAACTAAAATTATAATATGGGTGTTTATATGTGTCCATATATTTACCTCTACAGAGATCTTTACATTTTTATAAGGCTTTAAGTTACTGTCTATCCCCCTTGTACATGACGAATTACTTTTCCCTTGCTCCCTTCAAGATTCTCTCTTTGTTTTTGACTTTTGATGATTTGATTAAAAGGTGTCTTGGTGTGAGGATATTTGGGCTTATCATACTTGAAGTTCATTGAGCTTCTTGTATTTGTATATCTATTGATTTCCTCAAATTTGGGAAGTTTTTGACCTTTGTTTCTTCAGATAATCATTCTATGCCTTTCTCTCTCTCTTCTCCTTCTGAGACTACCATAATGTGTATATTGATCCATTTGATGGTGTCCCATAAATCTTTTAGGCTCTGTTCACTTTTCTTCATCCTTTTTTTCTCTTTGTTCCTCAAATCCAGTAATTTCAAATGATGTGTCTTCAGGGTGGGTGATTGTTTCTTCTGCTTGTTGGAGCCTGATGTTGAACCCCTCTAGAGAATTTTTCAATTTATTTGTTGCATTTTTCAGCTCCAGAATTTCTGTTTGGTTCTCTTTTATAATTTATATCTCTTTGTTAATATTTTCATTTTGTTCATGTATTGTTTTTCTGATTTCATTTGGTTGTCTGACTGTATTCTCTTTTAGTTCATTGAGCATATTTAAGATAGTTGTTTTAAGTCTTTGTCAGGTATGTGAGAGACCTGTAATTCTTTATGGTTAGTTTCTGGAGACTTATTTTGTTCCATTGAGTGAGCCACACTTCTCTGTATGCCTTGAGATTTCTGTTGAAAATTAAGCATTTGAAAAAACAGCCACCTCTCTCAGTCTTTAGAGACTGGTTCTGTGTAGGGGAAGAACTTCACTAATCAGCCCAGTATCATCAGGACCTCTCCAACGTTTTCTAAGGTGTGCTTTCCCCAGGCCTGTGCATACGCTTTTATTCCAATTACTCCATATACATTGTTGCTTTTAAATGTCTTATTTTCCCTAAGTTTCTCACATCTGCTTTTTCTCAGGGACTGAGATATTTTCCTGTATTCTAATGCTTGTAATCTGTTTTGCACAAGAGCCAGCAGATCTTATGAGTCACTACAGCTTGAATGCACCATAATGTCTGCCACTGCTTTCATTGGACTCTAATATGATATCCAAATTATACCACCATTTCCAATAGTGCTCTGAGTCAGGGGAGACAGAAACCTGTCCCTCAGGCAGTTCCCAGACAAGCAAGTAGGTTGCAAACACGTTTCATTCTTTTCCTTCCATCCTAAGGAAGGAACCATGAATTGGGTGGCTTCTTCCCAACTGCACTGTGGTGCATCAGCAAGGGAGTGGGACAATGGCAAGTGAAAATATCATGAAATTTTCTCTCATTTTGAATGTGAATTGTTCTTGGTTAGGTGTATGCTTGCTTGCTGAAGCCTCTTAACTGGTTTCTAGAGTTCTCATAGTGCTACTTTGGTAGCTATGTTTTTGGTTAACTGGTGTCTCTGTGTGGTAATGGAGGCCTGGAGATCCCTAGTGCTCCATCTTGCTGACATCATCTTTGCTAAAAGATTTTATTTTTAAATCATTAATGGATGCTAAATTACACTATATTTTTTATGTCTCTATTGAGATAACACTGTTTTTCTCCCTTACTCTGTTAATGTGCTGAATTACACTGTTTACATTTTTTATTGTGGTAAAAAATTCATAACATAAAATCTACCATCTTAATCATTTTTAATTGTAGTTAGTAGTGTTAAGTATATTCATATTGTTGTACAACCAATCTCCCGAACATTCTTTATCTTACAAAACTGAAACTCTACCCATTAAATAACAGCATCCCATTTCCTCCTCTCACAAGCCCCTGCCAGCCACCATTCTGCTTTCTGCTTTTCTGAATTTGACTCCTCTGCATCCCTTATATAAGTGCAATCATACAGTATTTGTCTTGGTCTTTTTGTGACAGGTTTGTTTCACTTAGCATAATGTCATCACATTTTATTCATGATGTAACATGATTCAGTTTCCTTCCTTTTTAAGGCTGGATAATATTTTATTGTAACTATATATAATATTCTGTCCATTCATCTGTTGATGGATGCTTGGGTTGCTTCTACCTAATATTCTAAGTAGTGCTACTATGAACGTGGGTATGAAAATATGTCTTTAAGATCCTGCTTTCAATTATTTTGGGTATATGTCTAGACATGGAATTGCTGGATCATATGACAATTCTATTTTTTATTTTTGAGGAACTGCCATTCAGTTTTCCACATCAGCTGCACAATTTTATATTCCCACCAACAGTGCACAAGAGTTCCAATTTCTCCACATCCTCCCCAAAACTTATATTCTGTTTTTATTTTGCTTTTGTTTTTGATAACAGCCATCTCATAAGGTGTTAGGAGATATCTCATTGTGGTTTTGGTTTTTGTTTCCTTAATAATTAGTGATGTTGAGCATCTTTTCATAGACTTGCTGCCCATTTGTATACCATCTTTGGAGAAATGTCTATTCAAGTCCTTTACCCATTTTTAAATCATATTACTTGTTTATTATTATTGAGTTATAGGAGTTCTTTATATATTCTGAATATTAACCTCTTATCAGATATGTAATTTTCAAATATTTTCTCCCGTTCTGTAGGTTGCCTTTTTACTCTTTTTATTGTATTCTTGATGAACAGAATGCATTGACTGCTTATTAAATTTTAAACCAACCTTGTATTTCTGGATTTACCCAAATTATTCATTAAATATTTGAAGTAATTATTATTTTCCAAAAGTCTATTTTTGGTAACATTTTGTTTAGAACTATTGTATCTATGTTCATGAGAGATATTGGTCTCTAATGTTTCTTCATGTACTAGTCTTGTCAGGTTTTACTATGTAGATTATGCTGGCCTCCTAAACAAGTCGTGTAGTACCTGTGTATTTCCTGTTCCCTGGAAGAGTGTATTGGAGATGTAACTTCTTCCTAAAATGATGGCTAGAATTCATTTATGAGGCATTGGGGCCTGTCATTTGTCTTTATAACTAATTTTTACATTAGCATTTCACTTATTAAATATAAGGCTATTTAGATTTTGTCCTTCTTGATATGTCTTTTTTTCCTAGAAATTTACCTTTCATCTAAACTTCAAAATTTATTAGCATAATTTTCACAATATACTTTATCTTTTCAATGTCTGTAGAAACTGAAATAATATCCCCTTTTTAATGCTGATATTTTTATTTGTACATGCCCTAATTTTTATTGGTCAGTCTTATCAGGAGGTTTTTTGTTTAATCATGTTTTCAAGGAGCCAAACTTTGGCTTTGTTAATCTTTTATATTTTTGTATATAACTTCTGCTGTTTTTTAAAATAAATTTCTTCCTTTTACTTTATTTGGATGTAAGTTGCTGATATTTTTCTAATTTGTATTGGTAGATGCTTAATTACTTGATCTTCAACCTGTCTTCTTTCCTTATATATAGAATAAACTTTGTGTTTCACTCTAAGCATGACCTTAGTTGCTTCCAAATACATTTGATATGTGATATGACCTTAAGGCTCAAAGTTATTTTCTAATTTCATTTTTTTAATCCATCATCCCATATAGATACAAAAAAATGTTATTTTCCTAGTGATGAAAACTCTTAGGATCTACTCTGTTAGCAAATTTCAAATATATCATACAGTAATGTTAACTGTAGTTATCATGTTATACATTACACCCCCAGTACTTATCTCATAACTGAAAGTGTGTACCTTTATTTACTAATTTCTATTGTAATAAGTTAATTAATATATTTTAATTCTTAAAGATGTAAGAATTTTTTGTTCTTTATTTCTAGCTTAATTCAAATGTGGTAAATACACACTGTAAAATTAAGTCCTTGGCTATTTCTTGAGACCTCCTTTTATAACCCAGGATGTGGTCCACTTTTGTGAATGTTTCCTGTTATCTTATAAAGAATGTGTATTTTGTGATGGTTATGTACAGTGTCCTCTATATAACAATTGGGTTAATTTAGTAAGTAATGCTCTAATAAGGTATTTTTATTTAACTTTTTATGTATTTATCACATCCAATACTGGAAGATTTTTTTTTAAATCTCTGATTATAATTTTGGGTTTAGTATTTTTAAATTTAGGACTATCTGTTTTGGCTTCATATATTTTGAGACCATGTTAATTAGATGAATGCATATTTAAATTGTTATACCTGCCAAGTACACTGAATAATTTTTATCATTATGAAATCTCTCTTTTTATCACTATTTTTTTGTCTAAGTGCCTAAGCTGTCTGATATTCATATACATACACCAGATTTCTTTTTGCTTATATAATATGGTATATCATATATCATATAATATGGTATATCATGTATATCACAAATATTGTGATTCCTTATATTTTAGATATTTCTTTTTTAAGCAGCATACCATTACTTTCAGTATTTTATCAGGTCTGATAATCTTTTTTTTAAATTAAGGTATGCAGTTTATTTACATATAATTATTTCTATATTTGAGTTGAAATCTACCATCTTACTATGTGCTATCTATTTATTGTACCTATTGTATGTCCTTTTTTCTTTTTTCTTCTATTTTTTCTCATTTTGCAGGGGTTAGCAAAGTATGGCTTGTGGAAAAATGCAGCCCATTACCTGTTTTGTAAATAAAGTTTATTGGCATACAGCAAAGCCAGTATTTTATGTATTATCTAAGTCTTTTTTCTTTGTTTCTTTTCCTACATTGGCACAGTCGAGTAGTTGCAATACGGACTGTATGATCCTCAAAGCCAAAGGTATTTACCATCTGGCCCTTTCAGGGAAAAGTTTGCAATCCACTTTTTTGGGGTTTTCTTGTGTTTATTAAACATATTATTTATTTTTCTCCTCTATTAGTTTTGTGACTCCATATTTTAGTATTTTATATTCCTTTAATCTTTCAGTAATTACACTGGAAATATTAATATGCATCATTTCCTAATCAAAGGCTAACATGTACTAGAGCTTTAGCCTCTGCTCATAAAGTGCAAGATTTTAAATAAATTTAAATCAATTTATCCTCCTTGAAACCTCCTTGAAACAACACTCCATTGTTGGTATATATGTGAAAGTAATATTTTAATATAGAGCAAATATTTATTTTTAACAACGTATTTACCCATTTTTTGCCTTTCATTATTTCCTACAATCCTTCTTCTCCAAGATAATGGATAATGCCTTATTAGCTCTCTCTTTCTTACTCTTACTTTCTCTTTCTCCTCTCAAACACACACGCACAAGCGCACACACACACACACACACACACAGTGTTAGTCCAGGTCTCTGAGAAACAAATGCCAAGATAAGATTAAAGATGAAATGATTTTATAGAAAGAAATACCTACGTGAATAAAAATAGAGCAGAAATTGGGGAAGGCTGGGAGACCTATCAGTCTCTCATTAAAACCTGACATTGCGGGAAGGAGCGAGGGTGTCCTGGGAATATCCTAGGCTGCCATGAAGTCTAAGGAAGATTCTGCACAGCCAACATGCAGTCCTTTGGCCAATATCAGCTACCAGAGTAGTCCCATGTCCCCCAGGAGTGGGCCTGCCTTCATATCTCTTCTGTACTCCATCACTGGCTGTGAGCAGCCTCTGGGAAGCTCAGGATAATCATGATAGATTTCAGAACATAGAAATTAGGATTTATGGTCAATTATGGTCCCCATAATTGAAAGCCTGTGAGTTGCTGACCTCCTGGCTACCAAAAACAAATCAACACCTCTACTCAGTGATCAGCTCCTCTGTGGTTCCCATGGGCATTTCTTCCTGAAATAAATCACACAAGATGGAAGCTAATGGGATGAACTACAGCCTCTATTATTAAAGTTAATCTTGGGCTTCAACTAGTACCTAATCTCTCACTCCTCTACTACCCTGTAATTTCTGTAATCTCTTAGTTTTCTGCAACCATACCCTTCTTAGTTTGAAGTTGCTACACATGTCATTCCATAGTTACAATGGGGCATAGAAGTACAGGAAGGTATGCAAGTAGATCACTTCGGTTGTAAACATATTTGTTTCAATCCCCATTTTATAAAAATAATCCTACCTCCTCCTGTTGATCAGGGACAAATTACCCTCTCAGTATGATGATTCCTCTTTTTACCTGTTTGTTCCTGGGCACAAGAATTCCAAAGAACCCCAGTAGCAACCATGATCTGTACTTCAATGGAAATTTTACTAAATCACACTTTGAGTACCAGGACCACCAATCCTGTTAGCCCAGAGGCAAAAGTGGTCATCAGGAGTGATGGTCAATGTGATCACTCCTGCTGCTGTCCTGTTATTACTGAGTTCAAGTGTTTTTTTCTATGGGGAAAACAGCACCATATATACATTTATTATTTCTAATAGTTTTTTTGTGGATTCTTTAGTGTTTTCTATGTATAAAATCATGTCATCTGCAAATAGTGACAGTTCTACTTCTTCGTTTCTAATTTGGATCCCTTTTATTTCTTTTTCTTGCCTAATTGCTGTGGCTAGGACTTCTAATACTATGTTAAATAAGAGTGAGAAAAGAGGGTATCATTGTCTTGTTCCTGTTCTTAGAGGGATAGCTTTTAGTTTTTCACATTGAGTGTGATGTTAGCTGTGAGTTTGTCATATATGGCCTTTATTATATTGAGGTACATTTCTTATATACCCATTTTATTTGGTTTTTATCAGAAATTGATGCTGTATCTTGTCAAATGCTTTCTATGCACCTATTGAGGCAATCATGTGATTTTTATTCTTCATTTTTGTTAGTGTGGTGTATCACATTGATTGATTTGTGGATGTTGAATCATTCTTCCATCTCTGGAATAAATCCTACTTGATCATGGTATACGGTCTTTTTAATGTATTGTGCCATTTGATTTGCTAATATTTTGTTGAGGAATTTTGCATCTATATTCATCAATGTTATCGGCCTGTACATTTCTTTAATAGTGTTGTACTTGTCTGACTTTAGTATAAGGTAATGTTGCCCTCATAGAATGAGTTAGGAAGCATCCCTTCCTCTTCAATGTTTTGGAAGTTTTTGAATGTTTGGCAGAATTCACTGGGGAAGTCATCTGGTCCTGGATTTCATTTTTGGGGAGGTCTTTTATTACTGTTTCAATCTCCTTACTAGTGATCATTGTTTTCAGAGTCTCTATTTCTTCTTCATTCAGTTTAGAAGGTTGTATAAAACTTTATCCATTTCTTCTAGATTATCCAATTGTAGGTGTATAGCTTTATGTAGTATTATAGCAGGTGAAGGTGTATGTGGCCCCTTTCAGAGGAGGTCTTTCTTTCTCTGAAGTTGTATAGTTTTCCTAGGTGTATTCCCCACTGGTTTTCAAAGCCAGGTATTATCATATCTTGTCTCAGTTAGGCTGAATCTAAGGGATTGGATGCCTAATGTGGAGCTCAGATCTGTCAGTCCTCTGGGGAAAGCTCCATACCTTTGAGATCACTCCCAGCTGTGAAGCACTGTGTCTAGAGTGTGTTGTTTTCCTGAACAAGTCTGTATTTCCACCTCTTCCACCCATGTCATTGTTGTCCCTTGTTGTGGGGGTTCTTTTTATCCAGTTTCCAGATCTCTCTCGGAGGAAACTGTTTCACAGGTAGTTGTATATTTGTTGTGTCCATCGGGGTGGTGAGTTCAGGATCCTCCTTTACTGCCATCTTCCAAATTCTCCTATTAAGGCCAGTCTAGCATTTTATGAAGGCAGATACCCTGGGTAATGCAGAATGCTAAACAAGCCCATCCCATAGCCATAGGTCCACTCCCTCTTCTCCTTTACTTAGGTCAATCCTCTGCTAAGTCTGATAATTGGCTCCGATGTGGGAACAAAGGAAGTACTCATGACTTTATTCAGGTGACCACCATCAGCTTCCTTGCTCTTCCACACTTCCTACTTTTTTCTTTATGTGTGTGTGTGTGTATATGTATATTTACCAGAATCCTTGTTATTTGCCCATGTATTTTGCCCCAAGGACTCCATGTTCTAATGATCATCTCCATAACTGCCTGGGAGTTAATCTCCCTTGGCTCCCCCTATGACCTTGCACATTATTATGGTAATTATGGCCTCCTATCTTCTACCAGTTAAGTGCCACCACGTGGTCTTTTTTACTTCAACCATTCCCATTGATGTTAATGAGTCCAGCTCCATGACTGCCTCTCCTACCTCCCCTGGCCTGCAGAAGAGAGCCAACACTGAACTTCTTAGTGATGCTGGTGCACCTCTTATCATCACATTCTTCACAGCTTTGGCAAATAGTGAGTTTTCTGGGCCTTCTAATAAAATATTATGTATCTACTCCAGCATGTCCTCTTCCTTCAACTTCTTATTTTTTATTGAGGTATAGTGGCATATAACATATTATTTTCAGATGAACAACATAATGATTTAATATTTGTATCTATTGTGAAATAATCACCACAATAAGTCTAGTTAACATCCATCAACATACATAATTATGAAATTTTTTTCCTTGTGATGAGAACCTTAAAGATCTACTCTTTTAGCAACTTTTGAATATGAAATGCAGTATTATTAACTATAGTCACCATACTGTACATTACATTCCCATTATTTACTTGTTTTATAACTGAAAGTTTGTACGTTTGACCAACTTTACCATTTCGCCCACCCCCAAACCCATGGTGCTGGGTACCACCAATGTGTTCTCTGTATCTATGAGTTCATTTTTCTTTTAGATTGCACATATGAGTGAGATCATATAATATTTGTCTTTCTCTGACTTACTTTTCTTAGCATAATGCCCTCAAGGCCCATCCATATTGTTGCAAATGGCAAGGTTTCATTCTTTTTTATGACTGAATAATATTCCACTCTCTATATTGTTTCTTTAGCCATTCATCCATAAATGGACACTAAGGTTGTTTCCAAATCTTGGCTATTGTAAATAATGCTGCAATGAACATGGGAGTTCATATGACTTTTCAAGTTACTATTTTCATTTTCTTCAGATAAATACCCAGAAGTGGAATTGCTAGCTCATATGGTAGTTCTATTTTTAATTTTTGAGGAACCTCCATACTGTTTTCCATAGTGGCTGCACTAATTTACATTCCCACGAACAGTGCACAAGGATTCCCTTTTCTCCATATCTTCACCAACACTTGTTATCTCTTGTCTTTTTGATAATATCATTCTAACAAGTATGAGGTAATATCTCCTTGTAGTTTTGATTTGCATTTCCCTGGTGATTATTGATGTTGAGCATTTTTTCATGTACCCCTTGGCCATCTGTATGTCTTTTTTGGAAAAATGTCTATTCAGATCTTCTGCCCAGTTTGAAATTGGCTTGTTTTTTTACTACTGCATTATATGAGTTCTTTATATATTTTAGATATTAACCCCTTATCAAATATATGACTTGCAAATATCTTCTCTCAATTGCTAGGTTGTCTTTCATTTTGTTGATGGTTTCCTTTGCTGTGCAGAAGCTTTTTAGTTTGATGTGGCCCCATTTATTTATTTTTGCTTTTGGTGTCAGATCCAAAAAAATGATTGCCAAGACCACTGTCAAGGAGCTTACCATCTGTTTTCTTCTAAAAGTTCTATGATTTTAGGTCTTACCTTCAAGTCTTTTACCCATATTGAGTTAATTTTTGTGTATAGTATAAAATAATGACTGTTTCATTCTTTTGTATTGGCTGTTCAATTTTCTTAACACCATTTATTAAAAACACTGTTCTTCCCACATTGTCTATTCTTCACTCATTTGCCATAAATTACTTGACCACATATGTGTCAGTTTGTTTCTAGGCTCTCTATTCTCTTCCATTGATCTATGTGCCTTTTTTTATGCCAATATCATGTTCTTTCAATTACTACAGCTTTGTAATATAGTTTTAAATCAGGGAGCATAATGCCTCCAGCTTTGTTCTTCTTTCTCAAGATTGCTTTGGCTATTCAGGGTCTTTTGTGGTTCCAAACAAATTTTAGGTTTGTTCTTTCCCATGTCTGTGAAAAACGCCATTGGAATTTTGATAGGAAATGCATTGAATCTGTAGATTTCTTTAGGTACTATGGGAATTTTAACAATACTAATTCTTCAAATCCATGAGCACAGAATATCTTTCCATTTCACAGAATATCATTTATTTGTATCTTCTTCAATTTCATTCACTAATGTCTTATAGTTTTCAGTGTACAGGTCTTTCACTCCTTGGTTAATTTTAGCCCTGGGTTTTTTTAAATTCTTTTTGATGCACTTGTAAATGAGATTGTTTTCTTGATTTCATTTTTTGATAGTTTGTTATGAATGTATAGAAATGGAACAGATTTTTGTATATTGATGTTGCATCCTGCAACTTTACTGAATTTTTTAGTTCTATCAGTTTTTTGGTGGAGTCTTTAGAGTTTTCTATGTATAATATCATGTCATCTGCAAATAGTAACAGTTCGACTTCTACCTTTCTAGTTTGGATGCTTTTTATTTCTTTTTCTTGCCTACTTACTCTGACTAGGTCTTCCAATACTATCCCTCAACTTCTTTATTCCTTCCTCCACTATCTGTCACAACAACTCAGGTATTTTATCACTGAAACTTGGCTATCGTTTTTTCCAGGCTTTAAAGGGCCACCTCTACAATAAGCATCCTCTGAGATCTTTGCTAGGTTGTCTAATCCCATGTTGTGAGAGTCTCATGTCAATAAAGTCTTGCTTATGCAGCCTTATATTCCACTCCTCTTGATCAAGCACTCTCAAAATCCAGTACCAGGTGTATTACTCTGAATCCTGCCAGTACATGCTGGTTAGTCTTAGCAATTCTTTAGTTGACTTGTTCTTTATTTTATTAGCACACTCAGCATATCCACAGCTGCATTATGTTGGGATTCAACATTAGTTAACAGCCAGGAGAGAAGGTGCCATCTCCTCTTGTTTTCTGTGAGAGGAATTCCTGCAGCATCCACCGTACAGTGGAAACACTATCTCTGAGTAAGGATTAGCCACTTCTGCAAGCCAAGTGCATTCAGGAAGGGGGATGTTGTAGAGTCAACATCTTCAGGTTAAGAAACCAGTTGTCCTTGTCCCAGCTTTTAGGATCACAGTTTTCCCCCACCAGGGCCCTGACTTTCACATAACATACTCTGTAGAGATGTTAGGAAATCATAAGAGCTAATGAATTAAGTTTATGGCTTAGTGTGAGAGCCAGAGAGCCCTGGTGTTAGCATTCAATATCTCTTTTGTTCTGAGACCCTCACAGTTAGGTCTTCAGCCTGCTGCTCAATTATGTCTGCCCTTCCATTACAGGTGATAAAGGTTATTTGTAAGCTGAGTTCATGTGTAAAGGTCAATTGAAAAGACTCTGCACTTAGCCATTAACTCCTTATTGAAAGCCTATCATCTCTCAGTATTCTTTCATACATCAGTGTGGCCAACATACTAATGCCAACATACATTAGTATTAACCAGCCAAATCTATCTCTGTAGACACTGCTCTCTTCTATATATTTCCAGTGCCTGTCTGCACTGTTGCACATGCCACAAAATTCTCCTCAACTGAGCATTTTCCCAGGCCATCACCTGTGGAATTTTAGCAATTGAGGCACTACTGTGTGGCAAAGACCATCAATGGCCCACGTACTACAAGATGGCATTCCCCTTTACCAAATTCCCTTCTTATTACATTTTTTAGACTACACTCTATAGAACATGTGATAGCCCAGTTCCGGACAAAAGCAGACACCAAGAAGAAACTAAACAAAATGAAACCCTGTACCCATTGGCAGTCATACTCTGTTTACCTTCACCCTATTCCCAGCTTCTGATAACCACTAAGCCACTTTCTGCCTCCATTGATTAATTTATTCTAGACTCATCATACAAATGAATTTATATAATATGTGATCTTTAATGACTGACTGCTTTCATTTGGCTTAATATTTTCAAGACTCACCCATATATAATATATCAGTACTTCATCTTTATGGCTGAATAATATTCAGTCTTATGGATATAATACATATTTTTTATTCACTTATGCATTTATAGACATCTGGCTCTTTTTCAATTCTTAGCGGTTATGAATAGTGCTACTTTGAACATTAACATAGACATTTTTGTAGAGGTATGCTCTGAGTTCTCTTGGGCATATATCTAGGAGTAGACTTGCCAGATACTATGGTAACCCTGTGCTTAACCTTTGAGGAGCTGCCAGACTATTTTCCCAAGTAGCTATGACATTTTCCATTCTCACCAGCAGTTCCAATTTCTCCACATGCTTGCCGACATTTGTTAATACCTGTTTGTTTTTTTTATTATAGCTATCCTAGTGTGTGTGAAGTGGTATCTCAATAGACATGGAAAAAGCATTTGACAAATCCAACACCTTTTAATAATAAATATTCTCAACATACTAGAAATAGAAAGGAACTTCATGAAATGAATAGAGGACATCTATGAAATAATCACTGCTAACATCAAAATTAATGATGAAAAACTAGATGCTACCTCTCTAAGATTGGGAACATAGAAAGGATGTACCCTCTTACGACCTTTTAAAAAAAATACTGTACTGAAGCTTCTAGTTATCAGGCTAACTAAATAAATAGCATTCAGGATGAAAAGAAAGAAGAACATCTCTTTTTTTGCAAGTGGCATGAATGTTTAGAAATTCTTAAGGAATTGATAAGAAAATAACTAATAAGTAAATTCAGTAAAGTCACAGGATACAAGACCAATATACAAAAAATCAGTCTCATTTCTATACATTAGCATTGAATATAAAGAGTAAGAAAAATCCATTCAAATTAGCATGAAAATTTCAATAATGTTTTCATAAATTTAACCAAAGAAGTGTAATACTTGTAGACTGAAACCAACAAGATGTTGCTGAGAAAATTTAAAGAGGAGTTAAACGAATGCAGTGTATTTTGTGTTTATTTTGGGAGATGGCATAATGTTAAAATGACAATTATCTGCAAATTATCCTATTGGTTCAATTCAATCCCCATATAAATTCGAGCAGACTGGGTTGTTTTTTTAAGGGAAATTGATAAGTTGATCCTAAAATGCATGCACTGTAAAGCAAAAGACCTAAAATGCCAAATTCATAATAAAAAAGAACAAAGTTGGAGAGCTTATACTTCCCATTTTCAAAACTTACTATAAAGCTACAGACATATAAATAGAAATATAGATCAATGCAACAGAATAGAGATTCCAGATATAAGTCGTTACATTTGTGGTCAATTAATTTTAAACGAGGATACCAAATAAATTCAGTGGAAAAATGATAGTTTATTTGGCAAATGGTGCTGAGACAATTGAATATCCACATACAAAAGATGAATTTAGACCTTTATAACACACTGTATACAAATAAATGAGCCAAAATGAATGATAAGAATACTTAAAAGAAGTAAAATTATAAAACTTTCATGGGCCGGCCCTATGGCTGAGTGGTTAAATTCAGGCACTCCACTTTGGCAGCCCAGGGTTCACCAGTTCGGATCCTGGGCGTGGACCTACACACTGCTCATCAAGCCATGCTATGGCAGCATCCCACATAGAAGAACTAGAAGGACTTGCAACTAGGATATGCAATTATGTACCAGGGCTTTGGGAGGGAAAAAAAGAGGAAAATTGGCAACAGACATTAGCTCAGGGACAGTCTTCATCACCAAAAAAATCATAAAAAAAAGAACTTTCAGAAGAAAATCTTTGTGACCTTGTGTTAAGCAAAGAATTTTTACATATGAAAGCAGAAACATAATCCATAAAAAAATAAATTGGAGAATTAAAAAATCTATGTCCACAAAAAATTTGTACACGAAAGTTCACAGCAGTTTTATTCATAATAGGTGAAAGGTATAATCAATGCAAATATCCATCAGCTGATAAGTGGATAAACAAAATACAGAGCATCCATAAAATGTGCTATTATTCAGCAATAAAAAGAATTAATAATTGGTACATGCTACATGTATGAACCTCAAAATCATTATGTGAAGTGAAAAAATCCAGAAAGAAAAATCATATCAAATTATCTATTATATTAAATGTCCAGAAAAGGCAAATTTATTGTGATTGAAAGTAGATTAGTGGTTTCCTAGGTCTTGAAGTGGCGACAGGGACTGATTGCAAATAGCTGTGAGAGATTGTTTTGCAGTGTGGAATATTTCTAAAACCAGATTCTAGAAATGGTTGCACAACCTTTTAAATTTAATAAAAATCATTGAAATTGTTAAAATTGTATACAAAATAGAGACTGGACTTGAGAATTACCTGAATAGACAAAGCCATTTAAGCCACATAAGCAAAACTAATTCTAGCTTATTTCATGAATGTAAGTGGAATTGAACTTAGATTATTTCTTTTAAATGCCTCTGACAGTCATAAAAGAAACTTATCTTCCTAAAAATAGTATGAGATAATCACTTTTAGCCAATTCCCTGCCATCTGGAAGCCCCCATTATAATGACCAATCGTGTAAAGGTTAACACCATCCTTGTTTTTACTTTTTAAGCCACTGTGTAACTTAATTCCATTGAATTTCATATTAGTTTTTATTTTTGAAAGCTCCTAGTTTGTGAATTGTTTTTATACGCCCAATAAACTCTTACTAAACACTATTTATTGATTTAGTGGTTTTAATTTTGGTATTTCTGTATTTTTGACAAATTTAATTGTATACTTGAATGTGGTAAATTTTATTGTATATTAATTACACCACAACAAATCTGTTAAAAAAAAGAATGAAGAAGGAATAAAACCTGTATTTTTAGACTAATAAAAATGTATGCAAATTGCCACAAACAGATCATTGCCAAAGGAATTTGTAAAGCTGATATTGGCAAACTATGGCTCACAAGCCAGCTGTCTATTTTGTGAATAAACTTACATTGCAACACAGCCATACCTATTTTTTTGTATGTCATCTGTGGCTTCTTTCGACTGTATAGACAGAGTTGAACAGTTGCAACAGTTGAGACTGTATGACTGCAAATTCTAAAATATTTATTTCTGGCCTTTTGAGAAAAAGCTTGTTGAACCATGTTCTGAAGTGTTAAGGAAGAAAGAAAACTATATCCAGTGTTCAGATTTGAGTTGTATAAAGAAATGATGAACAAAGAAAGTAGAAAACATGATAAATCTAATGCAATGTTTCCTATACAAAACAATATTTTTTCTTTATCTAAAGTGGGGTCAATATAAAAGGTGAACCTAAAATAATAGAATAAGATAAGAATAAGACAATGGGGCAATCATAAGTAGTAAAATTAAAACAGTTTACAGTTAATCATTCCAACCACCAGAAGTGGGGTGGAGCTATTGTTTGTGTTTGGATTTCATTAAATCAGATGTTAATTAAAGATAATACGACCTTACTAAATAAGGCCACAAAACAAACTTGATGCTTTTTGATGGAGACAAAAGCTGAACTTAAAAATAAAACTAGGAAAAGAAATATGGAAAGAGCATATCCGCAAAAGAATCATCTGAAAAACTATAATTGATATTATTAATTAAAGAGACATCACTCTTAGCAGCAAATTAGTCAAAACTGAAGAGAAAATTAGTAAACTGGAAGTAAAGTCAAAGAAAGACTGCACAAAATAAAACAAGATATATAATAAAGGAAAATTAGAGAGGGTATGGGAAAACATAGTTCTAGTGAGTGGTAAAAATACTAATTTGGATTTCCAGAAGAAGAAAATAGATAACTCAGAGAAACTATTTGATGACTTTTGAATAGTCTCAGATTTTTAATAACTCAGAGAAAATTATTGCTGGGAACTTTTCAAAACTGATCACAAGCATAAATCCACATATTCAAGAAGCTCAATGCATCCTGAGCATGATGAATAAGAATAAACACTCCAACACGTCAGCGTAAAAGT
The DNA here is from genome assembly GCF_021613505.1 of Equus quagga. NCBI lineage: Eukaryota > Metazoa > Chordata > Mammalia > Perissodactyla > Equidae > Equus > Equus quagga. Next base: position 52,007,973 of record NC_060276.1, read on the forward strand.
GTATAACAAAACAAAACCTCAGGAAATCCTAAACGCGTTAATCCATGGGAAAGAAATGAACATCCAAAGGAGTAATAATGTGGAATGAGAGGCAACTTCTCAACAGTATACAAAAAAGCCAGAAGTCAATAGAATGAATAACATATTCAATGAGGTCAAAGAAAATTATTGCTAAACTGAAATGCCATACCTAGTGAGAATATCTTTTAAGAATATAACACATTTTCAGAAAAACACATTTCGAAGTATATAATTTTGAAACACACCAATTAAACATATTTTCACATAAGCAAAACAGAATTCCCCTTTGGCTAGTCTATACTAAAAAGAACTAATAAAGGATTTTCAACAGAAAGAAATATATCTATTGTAAAAATTTGAAGATACACAAAAGAATTAAATAAACAGAAAATGTAAACATGAATTTGGGTCCAAATAAACTTTGACTTTATGAAACAACAATAATATACATTGGGATTTAGCATATGTATATAAAAAATTTAAATTAATGAAAACAACAGCAAGAGAGTACAATTCCATTTAATTTAAATTTTCCATGTCAAGGATACACATCATGAATTCTAGTGTAACCCTTAATAGGATGTGAAGAATTACATATATATATATATATATATACTAACATATGTATTGTATATCTCTACCTATCATCTATCCACATATTATGCTAACAAAGGAAAAACAGAATAATCAAAAATATTTAATCTCTACAAACAAAAGAATTAAACAAGAGAGAAGGGATACACAGTGTGAAGGGATAAAGGGAAAGCACAAAATAATATGGTAGAGTTAAAACATTTTTAATGCAACACATTTAATGGACTAAACATTTCATTGAAAATAAAACATATGGTGTGACAGCATTTAAAAATTTTTTAAAAATCTGTATGTTGTTTACAAAAGACACATCTTAGTTATAAAGTAAAGGTAAAATATATCATTGGGAAAAATTTCCAAACTAAAACCAACTGAATGGCAGCAGGTGTAATTATATTACTATCCTACAGAATTCAACTTAGAAAAAAAGCATTGCTAGAGATAAAGAATAGCAGTTCCAAAGGGTAAGATTTTTCATTCACCAAGAAGAAGTAAACATTCCCAATTTGCTTTCATCTTAATATTCAGCCTTGAAAAATATAAAGCAAAAACTAACAAAAGTATAGACAGAAATACATATGCAATCAAGATGTGAATGTTTTACACATCTTTCTTGAAAGTTAATTGAACAAGAAGACATTAAGTCAATAAAGACATGTAAAGTTGACAAACAATTTGACCTAATGACTATATTTACAATATTCCCTTCAATAAATACAAAATATAAATTTTTCCCTTACATAGGTAACATTTACAAAACTTGTCCATGCAATGGATGTGTCAATATATCAGTATATGAAATTATAGATAATAAATTTTCTGAACACAATGAAATCAAGTTAGAAAACAATTTTCAAGATAATCCTCACATCTTTGGAATTTTAACCAAAAAAAATGGAAACAAATAGAAAATAATCATATCAGAGAAGAATAACAAAAATCTGATTTCTGAAGACCATTAAACTTGATATAGCTTTATAATAAATGAATAATTAAAAAGAAAATTTTAAAAATATGAGAAATAAAAGCAACATTGCTACATATCCTGCAGTCTTTAAAAATGTAAAGGTTATTATAAGCAAATTTATGCTATTATATATGAATATAATTTATAAGTTCTTGTAAAACACAATTTATCAAAACACACAAAAGAGTAAGTGTAAAACCTTAATATTTTCTAGTGTATTTTATGGATGGATTTTTAATAATATCAAATGTTTATACTCCATATATTGTGAATATTTATGAAATCAGACTAACCACAAGACTATAGAACACAATTTTGACTGAATCCTAGGAATTTATCATATATTTGTATTTGCAATTTTGTCAATTGCTATAGACTGAAGGTAATCAATTGTAGCATGATCTCTAAGAACAAAAAAATTAATCTAACCTAGATATCTATCAATAGCATTTAGCTAAATAAATTACAGTATGTCTATAAAATGATGAATTTATGCAGATTTTTTTAAAAAGATACTATGTACTGAAAAAGAATAATCTCCAAGATATACTGTAACTTACAACAGCAAACATAGTGCTGAAGAATGCATAAAAGATAATAACTTGTGTATAAAAAAGGGAAAAATCAGAAAAATGTAGTGTTAAACCTAGAAGTTCATTTGAGATGAGAATCACTAAAAAGCAATAAAAAATAATTTTACAAACATTAAAGGGAAATGCAAAGAGTAATAGCATCATATATGTAAAATAAACATTGACAAAATTTAAGAAAAAAATGAACAAATCCACTAGTATAGTGGAAGATTTTAATCCATCTTTCTCAATAATTGGTAGCTCACTCCAGGGAAAAAATAAAATAAAGATATATATATATATGTATGTATATAAGATTTCTATGAAAATAACTTGATCTAATGGACATATATAGAACCCTGCACACAATGACTCAAGCATACACATTCCTTTAGGCAGGCATAAACTATTTACTAAAATTGAGAATGTTTTAAGTCATAAAGCATAACTAAGCACAGTTTAATAATTGTATATCTATCATACAAATATTAATCTCAGACTACAGATGAACATTATGACCAATAAGAAAAATAAAGCTAAAAAACTTTAACCAAAAAAGCACTACTGATCAAACCCTATTAAAAAGATTCAAAGTGAAATGTACTAAAACATAAACAATGAAGAAAAATACTGCATATCAAAATTTTGGGATGCAATTTCAACCTGTAAACACTTTTATAAGAAACAATATAATACAAATTAAATGGCTAACTACCTAACTTAGTATTAGAAAAAAAGTATAGACTAATCAACATGAAGGAAGTAAAAAAAGGAAAACAAGAAATGTAAGAGTAAAAATTAATAGACTAGAAAATAGACTAAATGAAAATGATGAAAAAGCCAAACAGTGGTTATTGAAAATACTAATAGGTAACACTGGATGAAAATTGATTAAGATGTTGTTATGCTTCTACATAAGATGTAAAAATTCCAATGAGAATATCAACCCCCACCCTAAAAAGTATAAAATGTTGGTCTATCTACAGTATCACAATTATTTTAAGCACATCAGCAAGCTGAGATTACATAGGTACATATTAACTAGATTCAAAAGTTGGTAAGCCCTATTTTTAAAGACAAGACATGGTCTCTTTGATCTTGAGCAGAGTGACACAAAGAGGAGGTTGTGACCACAGACATGGGAAAGATGCAAATAGGTGCAAGTTTAAGGAATCTTTAAAGAACAAGTGCAGGCTGAAGTGATGGTTTATAATTTCCAAGAGTACCAGACACAACAGAATCTCTACTCACTTGACAACTTTTTTCAACAGGCTTTGACTGACTACAAAAGCATGACATAAAAGAACAATTTGTAGCACAAAGGGCTTATATTGGAAAGAAAAAAAATGGAGTAACTACAATGGTCTATGTTTTTATCATAAGATGTTAGAAAAAGAAGAGCAAATTAAACATGTAGTAGAAAATAAAATTATAAAAATAAGAATGGAAATACGTAAAATCAAAAACAAAAATAGAAAATTTTAAAAAATAACAATTGTTTCTTTGAAAAAGATGAATAAATTTCATAAATCTTCAGCATTATTGAAAAAAGAGACAGAGAAAACAAAATTTACCAATATCTGGGATGGATGAGGGGACACTGCTACAATCCTAGAATATCAAAACACGCACAAAGAACCACTATTTAAAAGGGACATTGATTCTTAATGAGGGTTGTTGTATGAATACACTGTTGCCTAAGGTAGTATAGGGGCAATATAAGAATTTGCCTGTATCACACAACATGAGATAAATTTGGCTGTGTTAAAAAATGAAACTTCAATCTCATAGGCTTAAAAGAAAATGGTTTCTTTCTCACTTGTGCTACTTATCCAGGGCAGGGTAGCTGGCATCTATATACCATGTCATCCTCACTCTGGAACACAGAATGAAGGAGAATATTCTATCTTAAATATTGACAGTCATCATAGCAGGAGTCTTAAACAGGGTCTTAAACTGGTAATTAAATATATTAGACCAGAAGTGACAAATATCTCACCTACTCCCAGTCATTGGCAAAAATTAGTCATGTGGTCTTACCCAAATAAAAGAGGCCAATGAGGGCAAACATACTATGTGCCTAATGGAGTGGAAACAGAATATTTGAGAAATAGCTCAAATTACTACAATGATCATATGCTTGTCTTAAAGATTCAATTTGAATAAATGTGGAAAGTACTTAAATCCAAGCACTTTGTCATTCAATAAAGAACACCAAAGAAGATCCTAATTGCAGAAGATATACAGGCATACCTCATTTTGATACCGGCCCTGATATTGGTTTCCCTAAATTAAATGCAGCATATATGGGCTTAAAACCAAAGAATTCATTCCCTGCTTACTCCCTGGCTTCCTGGCTCCAGAATCCACTATCCTCCATGGAGACAACGGGCCAAGGACAACCACCTGGATTCGTTATCTCCTCTTCCTCCCCGCCAAGGAGCTACAGGCTGGTGGAAAAGCTCCAACCAGCAAGGCCATATGCTCCCCCTCCCCTACCTAAAACCCCAAATAAAAACCTTTACTTTTAGCTTTTGGGGGAGTTTGGGATTTCAGTGTTAGCTGCCCTTTCTCCTTGCTCAGTGCTGTATAATAATAAAATTCCTATTTTCTTCCACTACACCAGGTGTCAGAGATTGGCTTGCTGTGCAATGGGTGAGCGAACCTACTTCAAGTTCAATATCAATTTTATTGTGCCTCACTTTATTGTGCTTCGTAGATATTTCGTTTTTCACAAATTGAAGTTTTGTGGTAACCCTGCATTGTCAAGTTTATCAGCACCATTTTTTTTTAACAGCATTTGCTCACTTTGTGTCTCTGTGTCACATTTTGGTAATTCTCACAATATTTCTAACTTTTTCATTATTATTATATTTCTTATGGTGATCTGTGATTAGTGATCTTTGATCTTACTATTGTAATTGTTTTAGGGTGCCACAAACCACACCCGTATAAGACATATAAGACGGTGAACTTAATCCATAAATGTTTTATGTGTTCTGACTGCTCCACAGACTGGCCACTCCCCATCTCCCTGTCTTTGGGCCTCCCTATTCCCTGAGACACAACGTGCCATTCCATGAATGCTTCCTCATGAGCCTTTTCTTCTGCTCAGAAGATAATAAGTGGAGTTCAAGTTGGAAGATAGATAGAATTGATTTGTAATGAAGATGTCTTCGAATAAAGTTGTATTGTTCATTTCACAGGTCCCCTTTTATAAACTCAAGAGGTATATTTGGGTGCCTGACTCTTCACCTGAAGCCTCGTGAGAGAGGGCTTCAGTGGGACTTTTGGGGAGCTTTGATGGAGGATACTATGGACTGGGATGCAATGCCGTTCTCAGAAATATACAGTGTAAGACATAGGCTGACTAGCTGGTTGGTGGCATAGTCATGAGTGTACTGATATACTGGGATAAATCCACACCAAAGATTTTGTTGGTGGAAAGGGTGTGTATGTTTTGGATTAGAAAATCAATACAAGAAAGACAAACAGTGAGCAAGCACAAATGCTAATGTGAATTAATCTTAATTATTGTCTAATACAAATATTGTGCTAAATATCATTTCTTTCTTCTTTTTGTTTTGGCTGGTGAAGATTCACCCTGAGCTAACATCTGCTGCCAAACCTCCTCTTTTTTGGCTTGAGGAAGATTAGCCATTTGCTAACATCTATGCCAATCCTCCTCTACTTTTTGTATATGGGATACCTCCACAGCATGGCTGGTGAGTGGAGCAGGTCTGTGCTTGGGATCCGAACCCGTGAACCCAGGCTGCCAAAGCAGAGCATGTGGAATTTCAACTGCTCAGCCACAGGGCTCGGCCTCCTTTATTTCTTTAGACACATTCTTTACCCTCCTGTGTATCCTGAGAATATCACTTAAGTGGACTGCACTGCAAAGTTTTATTTGGCTCAGCTTTAGGTTGGGTATGTTTAATGAAAGGCAGTAATGGGAGACTGGAAGGTGGAAGAAGAATAAACCAGGGGTGTTTGTTCCCCTGCTTCCCTCCTTGCCATGTTGCCTCATTTGGTCAAGTCCCTCTCACAAAAGCTTTTTCAACTTTCTTTCACAGCTCTCACTCTCTCTCTCACTCTCACTTTTGCTGTCTTTCTCTGGATTCTGGTAACTATTCCTGTTTCTCTTTAGGCTTAGGCTCCAGACTGTTGCTGATTCTAGCTTATAGTACCATACCATATTGCTCTCCCAAACACTCTCAGCAACTTTGTAAATTATCCATTTTTAAATGTTCCTACAATTATTCAATTACTCAATTTGAGTGAGCAATTGGTTTCCTGCCAGGGCCATCAATGATATAATTACCTAGTGGAGAAGAGGAAAACTCAGCAGCAAGAACTGGAAGTAAATGTCAATGGGCTGAAAAAAGCATTATAAATCACCACTCAGTATGGAAATGCATCCACCCAAGTAAAAGAGATTTCACAAGAGAGGATCATATCAGAGAATCTCTAACCGTCTCGCAAAATGGCTGAAAAGCAAAAGAGGCAGCTTTTGTTCTCCGGTCCAGAGAGCACGAAGCTGGATTCAGTAATGCCGGTCTAAGTAAGAAGGGTTCTATCCTCATTCCTCTGTGCCCTTATCCATCCGACACTTCTTCACTAGGAGATGTACCGGTTCTGAGGGAAGAAGATTTAAAGTTAAATTCAGAATATTTTTAAAAATTTTTTTTCAGATGTACATCATATTTCAAATTCTGTATACACTACATCACGTTCACCATCCGAACTCTAATTATAGTGCATCCCCTCACATGTGACCCTAATCATCCCTTTTGCCCTCCCCCCTCCCCACTTCCCCAATGGTAACCACCAATCCAATCTCCAATGCTATGTGGGTTTTTTTTTTTGTCGTTTTTATCTTCTACTTATGAGTGAGATCATATGGTATTTGACTTTCTCCCTCTGACTTATTTCACTCAGCATAATACCCTCAAGGTCCATACATGTTGTCACAAATGGCTGGATTTCCTCATTTCTTATGGCTGAGTGGTAGTCCATTGTGTATAAATGCCACATCTTCTTTATCCATTCGTCCCTTGATGGGCACCTAGGTTGCTTCCAAGTCTTGGCTATTGTGTATAATGCCGCAATGAACATAGGGATGCAAGTATCTTTATGCCTTTGTGTTTTCAAGTTCTTTGGATAAATACCCAGCAGTGGAATAGCTGGATTACATGGTAGATCTATCCTTAATTTTCTGAGATGCTCCAAACTGCTTTCCATAGTGGCTGCACCAGTTTGCACTGCCACCAGCAGTGAACAAGGGTTCCCTTCTCTCCACACCCTCTCCAACATTTGTTGTTTCCTGTCTTGTTAATTATAGCCATTCTGACCGGAGTGAGGTGATACCTCATTGTAGTTTTGATTTGCATTTCCCTGATAGCTAATAATGTTGAGCATCTTTTCATATGCCTGTTGGCCATCTGTATATCTTCTTTGGAGAAATCTCTGTTCAGATCTTTTGCCCATTTTCTAATTGGATCGTTGGTTTTTTTTGTTGTTGAGCTGTATGAATTCTTTGTATATTTTGGATATTAACCCCTTATCTGATATACAGTTTGCAAATATCTTCTCCCAATTGTTAGGTTGTCTTTTCATTTTGTTGATGGTTTCCTTTGCTGTGCAGAAAGTTTTTAGTTTGATGTAGTCCCATTTCTTCATTTTTTCTTTTGTTTCCCTTGCCCAGTCAGACATGGGACTTGAAAATATGCTGCTCAGACCAATGTCAAAGAGCGTACTGCCTATGTTTTCTTCTAGAAGTCTCATGGTTTCGGGTCTTACATTCAAGTCTTTAATCCATTTTGAGTTGATTTTTGTGCATGGTGTAAGGGAATGGTCTACTTTCACTCTTTTGCATGTGGCTGTCCAGTTTTCCCAACACCATTTATTGAAGAGACTCTCCTTTCTCCATTGTATGCTCTTGGCTCCCTTGTCGAGTATTAGCTGTCCATAAATGTGCGGGTTTACTTCTGGGCTCTCAATTTTGTTCCATTGATCTGTGTGTCTGTTTTCGTGCCAGTACCATGCTGTTTTGGTTACTATGGCTTTGTAGTATAATTTGAAATTGGGGAGTGTGATACCTCCAGCTTTGTTCTTTTTTCTCAGGAATCCTTTGGCCATTCGGGGTCTTTTGTTGTTCCATATAAATTTTAGGATTCTTTGTTCTATTTCTGTAAAAAATGTTGTTGGAACTTTGACAGGGATTGCGTTGAATCTATAGATTGTTTTAGGAAGTATGGACATTTTAACAATGCTAACTCTTCCAATCCAAGCGCATGGAATATCTTTCCATTTCTTTGTGTCTTCTTCGATTTCTTTCAACAATGTTTTATAGTTTTCAGTGTACAGATCTTTCACCTCTTTGGTTAAGTTTATTCCTAGGTATTTTATTCTTTTTCTTGCAATTGTAAATGGGATTGTATTCTTAATTTCTCTTTCTGCTGCTTCGTTCTTAGTGTATAGAAATGCAACCGATTTTTGTACATTGATTTTATATCCCGCAACTTGACTGTATTCCTTTATTATTTCTAAAAGTTTTTTAGTGGACTCTTTAGGGTTTTCTAGATATAAAATCATGTCGTCTGCAAAGAGTGATAGTTTCTCTTCTTTTCCAATGTGGATCCCTTTTATTTCTTTTTTTTTTGCCTGATTGCTCTGGCTAGGACTTCCAATACTATGTTAAATAAGAGTGGTGACAGTGGGCATCCTTGTCTGGTTCCTGTTCTTAGAGGGATAGCTTTCAGTTTTTCTCCATTGAGAATGATATTTGCTGTGGGTTTGCCATATATGGCCTTTATTATGTTGAGGTATTTTCCTTCTATACCCATTTTATTTAGAGTTTTTATCATAAATGGATGCTGTATCTTGTCAAATGCTTTCTCTGTATCTATTGAGATGATCATGTGATATTTATTCTTCATTTTGTTAATGTGGTGTATCACGTTGATAGATTTGCAGATGTTGAACCATCCCTGCATCCCCAGAATAAAACCCACTTGATCATGATGTATGATCTTTTTAATATGTTGTTGTATTCGATTTGCTAGAATTTTGTTGAGGATTTTTGCATCGATGTTCATCAGTTATATAGGCCTGTAATTTTTTTTTTTTTATCTTGTCCTTGTCTGGTTTTGGTATCAGGATAATGTTTGCTTCCTAGAAGGAGTTAGGAAGCTTCCCCTCCTCTTCAATTTTTTGGAAGAGTTTGAGAAGGATAGGTATTAGGTCTTCTTTGAATGTTTTGTAGAATTCACCAGGAAAGCCATCTGGTCCTGGACTTTTATTTTTTGGAGGTTTTTAATTGCTGTTTCGATCTCCTTACTGGTGATCGGTCTATTCAAATTTTCTACATCTTCTTGGTCCAGTTTTGGAAGGTTGTATGTTTCTAAGAATTTATCCATTTCTTCTAGATTATCCAATTTGTTGGCATATAGCTTTTCATAGTATTCTCTTATCTTTTGTATTTCTGAGGTGTCCGTTGTAATCTCTCCTCTTTCATTTCTGATTTTATTTATTTGAGCCTTCTCTCCTTTTTTCTTGGTGAGTCTAGCTAAGGGTTTGTCAATTTTGTTTATCTTTTCGAAGAACCAGCTCTTGGTTTCATTAATTTTTTCTATTGTTTTTTTAGTCTCTATTTTGTTTATTTCTGCTCTGATTTTTATTATTTCCTTCCTTCTGCTGATTTTGGGCTTTGTTTGTTGTTCTTTTTCCAGTACCTTTAGGTGCACTTTCAGATTGTCTATTTGGGATTTTTCTTGTTTGTTGAGGTAGGCCTGAATTGCTATAAACTTCCCTCGTAGAACTGCTTTTGCTGTATCCCACAGATTTTGTTTCCAGGAATTTTTTGATTTCTTCTTTGATTTCTTCATTGACCCAATCATTGTTTAGTAGCATTTTGTTCAATCTCCACATTTTTGTGGTTTTTCTGGTTTTCTTTCTGTAGTTGATTTCCAGTTTCATACCTTTGTGGTCAGAAAAGATGCATGGTATTATTTCGATCTTCTTAAATTTATTGAGACTTGTTTTGTGGCCTAATATGTGATCAATCCTGGAGAATGTTCCATGGGAATTTTAAAAGAATGTGTATTCTGTGGTTTTTGGATGGAATGTTCTGTATATACCTACTAAGTCCATCTGGTCTAATGCGTCCTTTAAGGCGAGTGTTTCCTTATTGATCTTCTGTTTGGATGATCTATCCATTGGTGTAAGTGGGGTGTTAAAGTCCCCTACTATTATTGTGTTACTGTCTATTTCTCTTCTTATGTCTGTTAGTAATTGCTTTGTATATTTAGGTGCTCGTATGTTGGGTGTGTAGATATTTACAAGTGTTATATTTTCTTGGTGGATTGTTCCCTTTATCATTATGTAGTGCCTGTCTTTGTCTCTTATTACAGTTTTTGATTTACAGTCTATTTTGTCTAAGTATTGCTACCCCCACTTTCTTTTCTTTGCCATTTGCATGGAATATCTTTTTCCATCCTTTCACTTTCAGTTTGTGAGTGTCTGTGGGTCTGAAGTGTCTCTCTTGTATGCACCATATACATGGATCTTGTTTTTTTATCCAGTTGGCCACCCTATGGCATTTGATTGGAGCATATAGTCCATTGACATTTAAAGTAGCTATTGATAAATATGTATTTATTGCCATTTTGTCACTTTTTCTTTTTTTTGGGTGTTTTAGTAGTTTTTCTCAGTTCCTTTCTTTTGCTCTTCCTCTCTTCACTTGCGGCTTGATGGCTATCTTTAGTAATATGTTTGATTTCTTTTGTCTTACTTTTTTTCCTGCTTGTTATAGGTTTCTGGTTTGTGGTTACCATGAGGATCCTATTTAATATACTATGCATATAACAGTCTATATTGAGTAGATAGACTCTTCAGCTTGACCTCTCTCTAAAAGCTCTACTTTTTCACTCCCCTCCTCCCACATTATATGTTTTTGACATCATATATAGTCTTTTGTTTAGTGTGTGTCTATCCATTACCCTCTTGTCACTGAAATAGGTGATTTTAGTACATTTGTCTTTTAACCTTCATATTACCTTCACAGGTAGTTGATCTGCAACCTTTACTATACTTTTACCTTACAAGTGATTTTATTGCCTGTTTTTTCTTGTTGTTGTTTTGGATTTTTTGATAATTTTTTTTCTTTTATCTCTATTTGTGGTCATTGCTTTCCCACTTAAGTCCCTTCAACATTTCTTGTAGAACTGGTTTTTTGGTGATATACTCCTTTAATTTTTGCTTGTCTGGGAAGCTCTTTATCTCTCCTTCCATTCTGAATGACAGCCTTGATGGATAGAGTATTCTTGGTTGTAGGTTTTTTCCTTTTAGCACTTCAAATTTGTTGTGCCATTCTCTTCTCGCCTGTAGGGTCTCAACTGAGAAGTCCGCTGAGAGCCTGATGGGCTTCCCTTTATATGTCACTTGTGGCCTTTCTCTTGCTGTTTTTAGGATTTTCTCTTTGTCTTTAATTTTAGACATTTTGATTATAATATGTCTTGGTGTGGGCCTCTTTGGGCTTCTCTTATTTGGAGCTCTCTGTGCTTCCTGAACTTGGATGTCTGTTTCCTTCCTCAGGTGAGGAAAATTTTCCTCTATTATTTCAATAAATAAATTTTCTGCCCCTTTGTCTCTCTCTTCTCCTTCTGGAACCCCTATAATCCGAATGTTAGCATGCTTGATATTCTCCCAGAGTTCCGTTACACTGTTCTCATTCTGTCTAATTCTTTTTTCTCTTTTCTGTTCTGCTTGGGTGATTTCCTCTAATCTTTCTTCTAGCTCACTGATCTGTTCTTCTGCTGCCTCTACTCTGCTATTGAGTCCCTCTAGTGAATTTCTCATTTTGAGTATTGTATTCTTCATTTCTGATTTGTTCTTTTTCATATCTTCCAATTCTTTGCTGATGTGCTCACTGTGTTCATCCATTCTTCTCTGCATGTCTGTGAGCATCTTCATTATATTTTGTTTGAACTCTTTGTCAAGGAGGTCGCTAATTTCTGTTTCACTTAGTTCTTTTTCTGGTGTTTTGTAGTGTTTCCTTGCTTAGAAAGTATTCCTTTGCCTCCTCATTATGGCTCTTTCTCTGTGCTATTTTGTTTGCACTAGGTGAGTCAGCTATGTCTCCTGATCTTGGAGAAGTGGCCTTATGTATGAGATGCCTTATGAGGCCCAGCAGTGTGCTTCCCTCTCGTCACCAGACCATAAGAACCAGGAGTGACCCCTTTGTGAGCTACTTGTGTTCTTCTGCTGTGGCAGGGTTGCTCCCACTGCAGGCACCCAGGGAGTCTGATCTTTCCTTCCCTGGCCAGCTGTTTGTAAATCCGGTTTGGAGGGGCCTCAGCACTGTTGGCTACAAAGTCTATTAGCACACTCTTATTGCAATTGTCCTCTTATTTGGGTTGGTACCCAGTGTAGCTGGTTGCTAGGCTGAGCAGCTACAGTTGTGATAGGCCTGAGGCCAACAAGGCTAATGTCAGTTCTCTTAGGAGTGCAGCTGAGTGGGGCTAGCCCTTGGCATGGAGGCATTCAGTTGGTTCAGGCTTTGGAAGGTGGGGCTGATCCTTTTTACGGCTATTTGTGAAGCACAAGTCTTCTGCCCCTGATAGGCATCACCCCCCTCTGGACCACATACACTGTCAACACAGTCCTGGTCTGTGCACACTTCTCAACCTCCTGGAGTGTACCCCACCGCCACAGTGCAGAGGCCCCCACCTCTGCCCCAATGCCCCCCACAGTTCACCTGGTCCTCACACAAGGCCTGCCCCACAGAGGCAGACAACCTTGCCTGCCTGTAGAGGATCAAGGCACTCAGTCAATGCAGGCTGAAAAGTAGCCTGAGGGCTTGCTGTTAGGTGGGGCCAGTCCCTAGGGCGGGTTGCCTGCCCTGGCTGAACTGGATTAAATCTGTGCTCTAGTGGGTGTGGCAGACCCCTGGGCTTACAGCCCAAGGGATGCACCTCAATGGCCCCCACCTGTGTCCAAATCAGCAAGCCTGGACCAGCTCAGAACAACGGCCCTCACCAATGTCTCAGTCTCCAGAGAGGATCCTCCTCTCACCAAGATGCCCCCAGGGCTCACCAGGTGAGTCTTGTTTCACCAAAGGACAGTCAGCCTTCTCCCTGGTGATTTTAGGTTGCTGCAGTGAGTGAGTTTGTGTGTGGGCCCTTTAAGACCTGGATCTTTTCGGCTTTTAGCTGATAGCTTTTCTGGGGTGTCCTTGCTGCAGTTAATAGCCAGCAAAGCCAGACAGTAAGACCCCCCTCTCAGTTGGGCTGAGTCCGAAGGATGGTTATAGCAGTGTTGCCCCCGCGCCGGACCTCACTCCTCCAGGGAGGGCTGCGTACCTTAGGGTGGCTCCCGCCTGGCCAGCTGAGAAGCTCCACTGCTCCCAAAGGTGGCTTTTTTCCTCTCTGGCCGGAGTTACTGCCTCTTCTGCTTTCGTCAGGACTGTCCCTTGTCGTGGGGTTTCTTTTTATCCAGTTTTCAGTTTTCAATCCAGGGTGATTCTTCCTAAAATTGCTGTAACCTGGTTGTGTTCGTGGGAGGAGGCGAGTTCAATGTCTGCTCACAGCGCCATCTTGACGAGAACTCCCAGAATTTTTATTAACATCATAGACTGGACATTCTAATTGTTGAATTGAGACTCTGCTTATGGCTTAAACCAACTGACAGATTTTTTTCATTACTTGGCAATGAAGAGAAACATCATGGGAACTGTGAAGTTGACATCTAATGTTAGGGAAATGTGACAAATGTGAATTTATTTAAAATAAACAATTGAAATTTTAACAAATGAATTTTCTTTTGTTTATCCCATGAGTTCTGCTCATTCAAAATTCTAGTAACCAAAAAATGTAATGACTGCCTAACATTTTATTAATCACTGTCCTACATTGGATCCATATAGTAAAATGTAAATTTGTATAATGTGCTGCATTGAGTTTTCATAAAAGGGAGAATATTCTGGATTTGGACATAGAGACTTAGTAAAACATTTACTCGGTGCTCATTTGAGAAACACTTATTGATGGTTCACCACGTGATCCACATTGTTCTGGGTCCTGAGGATACATTAAAGGGGAAGAAAACTACTTTTTGATTAGGATATATGGACAGTAAAATAAATATGTGTAACAAGTACTATGTTAGATGGTGATAAACACTGTGAAGGAAAATAAAGTACAAAAGAGGATAGCGAGTGTTGGGGGATAAATTTTAAATATGGTGAACAGAGAAGGTATAATTGACTACCTAATGTTTGCATAAATTTTCTGAAGGAGACAAAGAAGAAAATCGTGTGGATATTCTGGGGAAAAACATTCCAGGGAGAGAGAGCAGCAAGGGAAAATTGTGTGAGGCAGGAACATCCCTGGTATGTTCAAGGAAGCAAAAATAAATGCCAGTGTGGCTTGCTGGAGCTGACTGTCATATGAAGGAGAGTAAGAAATGAGGTCAGAGACGTAATAGGGGCCATATCATATAAGCCTCATAGGATATTATGTGTTCATATTTTTACTGAATGGGATAAAAAAGAAACTACTGGAAAGTTTTAAGTAGACAAGTGATATGATCTAACATATTTTAAAAGGATCTGTCTGCTGTGTAAAGGGTTGAAGAGGGGGCAAGGGCTAAAGGAAGGAGATTAATTCTATCAAAATAATCCAGGCGAGAAATAAAGTTGATGTGGGACAGAATGGTAGCAATGGGAGGGATAAGAGAGTGATGAAATTCTGGGTACACTTTTACGAAATAACTGACAGGATTTTCAGGTGAATCACATGTGGTGGAGAAGAGGAAAATAGAAATCAATGATGGCTCAAAAGTTAGCCTGATGAGCTGGAAGGATGCGATTGGCATTAATCGAACTGAAGGAGATGATAGGAGAAAGATGCTTAAGTTGGAGGATTCATAGCACAGTTTTGAACATGTTAACTTTGAGATGTCCAAAAGATACCAAAGAGGAGTGTTAAATATGGAGTTAGATAAACAAATTTTAAGTTAAGAGAGTAAACCAGGGTTATTAATTATTTTTATTAATCCAGTTAATAATTATTTTTTATAATGAAATATACATAATTTATCAAGATATGCATTTTGAGATGTTTAGTGAAAAATAAAGAGGGAGAGGCAAAAAGTGTCAATTGTAAAAGATTGGATGATGAGCACTGATCAAGAATGACTATCTGAACGATACAGTTCATATTGGTGTACCATCCCCTAGGGACTGTGGTCTTACTATGACAAAGATCACAAAATAAGAGATTTTAAGGAAAGTCTGCATATGTGCAATTCTGGAGAAGTTACAGTGGTTATTGAAGAGAAAATGTCCACATAGGGAATATTCGAAATTTATGTGGGGAAAATATGTTAATATTGAAGTATAGCTGAACTGTGGTTCATGTGCATCTCTATGAGCAAAGCTGTAATAAAGATGAGTTAAATAGGAAGAATAAAAAGAGTAAAATTCAAAGACGAAGATGCTCCTATCAAAAGCAAGAGAAAGTTAAGATTTTTGTCTGAGCAGTATATATAATATTCCTTATTAGCAGCAGATCCAGGTGGACATAATAAACAAACCCAATTCTCTGCAAAACGCTTGGTTAGTAAATGCTGACTAGGAACTCAAGATCATGTAAGGAAACTTCATGCGTTAACCCGTCAGTACTCATTAAAACTTTATGATGAAATCATGTGCCGTGTGATCGGCCACAAGCCTGGAAGAGAGTAGGTGTTAATTTTCTCTACTGCTTATCTGTTTAGCTGGTTCTAATCTCTGAAGAGACTACAGTATCCCAGAGTAAGGGGCAGCATCCAGGCAGGCAAGATGTGTGGAATTGTTGGTACAAAGCTTCTGGTAAATGCTGGATTGCCACACACAATACTGAACCAATTTTCCTTTTGCTTGTCTTCTAGGATAAAGGAGCCAAGAAAATTAAAAATTAGATTTCCTATCCCCCCTTTAATTGTATGTTTTTCATATTTAACCAAGCAGGTGGCCTACTAAGGACTTCAAATGAGAAATTAAGCCAATTCATCGGTTAAATGACTTTTCTGAAGATACAGTGGCAGACGCATTCTTGTTCTGTGGCAGCAGTGACGGAGGTGCTAGTGTTTGCTAGACCACTATATTTGTTGATGCTGAGCAATGATTGCATCTGACTTCTGGTTTAATAGTTTTCCTGATTATAAAAGAGGTAGGGTAGATCTTAAATAAGTGGTGGTGGTAACAGCAATAGCAAATCTCTTGCTAGGCCAGTTTTGAGTTGTGGATCTTGCATCTCTTTCTGGAAGTTCTGTATAAAATCTGCTTCTTCAACTCTTGCAAGTATTTGCAACTCATTTTTTGTCCTTTAATAAGTAGTATTTTACTCAATCTAGTGAGACTTGATTGTGTTTTCTATATCTAAACTGTGGCCTTTGCAGAATGAATGTGTCACGAAGCTCCATGTGGACAGGAGCTATACCTGATTTTTATCCTGATTGTATATCCAAATGTCTGACATCATTCCTAGCAGCAGTAGGCACTTAATAAATGTGTTGAATGAATGAATAAATTGGTGGATAGATGGATGAATAAATATGAAAGCACAAAATATGGCAGGGATACCCAAAACTAAACATACCTTTAGGGAAAATATATTTTTTAAAAAGTGACATTTTGTTCTATTTGACCAATTTGTGCTATTCTATGTGCTTTGCATGTATTTACTCATTTAATCCTCATCAGATTTTATGAGCTGGGTAAGATACATAAAAACAGATATTGTGTTATTTTTGTCTGATCACTAAGAATAGAACATTTCTTAATACAGTGTTTTTTATTGAGATATATTTGACATGCAACCTTGTGTAATTTCAAGGTGTACACCACATTCATTTGATACATTTCTATTTCGACATGATTGCTATTGTAGTGTTAGCTAACACCTCTATCACATCATATAGTTATTTCTTCTAGTGTTGGGAACAATTAAGATCTAGTCTCTTAGCAAGTTTAATGTTTATAATGCAATTTTGTTGTTTATAATCACTGTACTGTGTATTGGGTCTCCAGGATTTAATTTTCTAGTTGCAAGAATGTAACTTTAAACAACATTTCTCCCATTCCGTTACCCCGCCAGTCTCTGGTAACCACCGTTTTCCTCTCTACATTTGCAATTTCATTTTTTTTAGATTCCACATACAAGAGATATCATATTGTATTTGTATTTCTCTGTCTGAGTTATCTCACTTAGCATGATGTCCTCAAGGTCCATCCATGTTGTTCCAAATGTCAGAATTTCCCTTTTTCTTGTGGCCGAACAATATTCCATTGTCTATACACACCGTATCTTATTTATCTGTTCACCAAATAACAATTAGGTTGTTTCCATATCTTGGCTATTCTGAATAATGCTGCAATAAATATAGGAGTGCATATGTCTCTTCAGTAACCTGTTTTTATTTCCTTTGGATGTATACCCAGAAATGGAATTGCTGGATTGTATTGTAGTTCTATTTTTGATTTTCTGAGGAAGCTCCGTACTGTTTTCCATAGTGGCTGAACCAGTTTCCAGTCCCGCCGGGAGTACACAATGGTTCCCTTTTCTACACCTTCTGGCCAATACTTCTTTTTTGTCTTCTTGATAATTGACATTCTTATATGTGTGAGGTGATATCTCATCATGGTTTTGATTTGTATTCCCTTGATGATTTAGTGATGTTGAGCACTTTTCCATGAACTTGTTGGAAATTTGGATGTCTTCTTTGGAAAAATGTCTATTTAGTTCTTTTGCCCATTTTTTAATCAGATTATTATATTTTTATTATTGAGTTGTATGAGTTCTTTTTATATTTTGGATATTAACCCCTTATCTGGTACACGGTTTGCAAATATTTTCTCCCATTCTGTAAGGCACCTTTCCATTTTGTCGATTGTTTCTTTTGCTGTGCAGAAGCTTTTAAGTTTGATGTCATCTCACTTGTTGATTTTTTTCTTTTGCTGTTTGTGCTTTTAGTGTCATATCCAAAAAATCATTGGTAAGATCAGTGTTGAGGAACTTCTTGCCTATGTTTTCTTCTAGGAGTTTTATGCTTTCAGGTCTTATGTTTAAGTCTTCGATCCATTTTCAGTTATTTTTTGTGAGTGGTGTGAGATGGGGTCCAATTTTAGTTTTCTGCACGTACTGATCCAGTTTTCCCAACAAAATCTGTTGAAAAGAGTATCCTTTCCCCACTGCATGTTCTTGGCCCCCTTATCTAATATTAGTTGACCATATATGTGGAAGTTTAATTCTGGGCTCTCCATTCTGTCCCGTTGGTCTATTTTTATGCCAGTACCATACTACTTTTAATTACTATAATTTTGTAGTATAGTTTAACTCAGGACGTGTTGCTTCAGTTTTGTTCTGTTTCTTGATTGCTTTGGCAAATACAAATTTTAGGATTTTTTTTTATTTCTGTGAAAGATGCCATTGGAATTTTGACACAGATTACATTGAATGTATAGATTGGGTGGCATGGACATTTTGACAAAAATAACTTCCAATCTATGAACATGGGCTGTTTTTCCATTTGTTTATGTCTTTAATTTCCTTTAACAAAGTCTTATAGTTATCGTTGTACAGATCTTTCCCTTCCTCGGTTCAATTTATTCTGGAGTATTTTATTGTATTTAATGCTATTATAAATGGGATGATTTTCTTTATTCCTTTTTTCAGATGTTTCATTGTTGGTACAGAGAAAAGTAACTGATTTCTGTGTATTGATTTTATATCCTGCAACATTACTGAATTCATTGATTAGTTCTAACAGTTTTTTAGTTAAGTCTTCGGGATTTTCAGTATATAAGATCCTAGCTACAGCAAATAGTAATAATTCTACTTCTTTCTTTCTGATATGGATGCCTTTGATTTCTTTGTCTTGCCTGATTGCTCTAGCTAGGAATTCCAGGACTATGTTGAATAAGAATGGAGAGAATGGCCACCCTTGTCATGTTCCCGATCTTAGAGAAAGAGCTTTTAATTTTTCTCTGTTGAGTAAAATGTTAGCTATGGGTTTGTACTGTATGGCCTTTCTTATGTTGATGTATGTTCTCTCTCTTTCATTATAGTAATGTGGTATGTCATATTTATTGATTTACATGTGTTGAGCCATCCTTGCATCATAGGGATAATTCCCACTCGGTCATGGTGTATAATTCTTTTAGTGAGTTCTTAGAATTTGGTTTGCTGATATTTTGTTGAGAATTTTTGCATCCATGTTCATCAGAGATATTGGTCTATAGTTTTCTTTTCTTGTAGATTCCTTATCTGGCTTTGGTATCAGGGTAATTCTGATCTTGTAGAGTGAGTTTGGAAGTATTCCCTTCTCTTTGATATTTTGGAAGAGTTTGAGAAGGATTGGTGTTAATTCTTTTTTAAATATTTGGTAGAATTCCCCATGAAGCCATCTGATCCTTGGATGTTTTGTGTTGGAAGATTTTTTATTACTGATTCAATCTACTTACTTGTTGTTGGCCCGTTCAGATTTTCTATTTCTTCCTGGTTCAGTCTTGGTCAGTTGTATGATTCTAGGAATTTATCCACTTAGTATAGTTTATCTAATTTGTTGATGTATAATTGTTCATGGTAGTCTCTTATGATCCTATGTGTTTCTGTAATGTTAGTTATTATTTCTCCTCTTTCATTTCTGATTTTATTTATTTGACCCTTTTCTTCTTTTTTTTTGAGGAAGATTAGCCCTGAGCTAACATCTGCCACCAATCCTCCTTTTTTTTTGCTGAGAAAGATTGGCACTGAGCTAACATCCGTGCCCATCTTCCCCTATTTTATGTGTGGGACTCCTGCCAGAGCACAGCTTGATAAGCAGTGCCTGTGTCCACACCCAGGATCAGAACTGGCGAACCCCAGGCTGCCAAAGTGCAAGGTGCGAACTTAACGGCTGTGCCACTGGGCTGGCCTCCAAGTCTTCTCTTTTTTTCTTAATTTCATTAAGGTTTGCCAATTTTGTTTATCTTTTTGAAAAACCAGGTTTTAGTTTCATTGATCTTTTCCATTGTTTTTCTGATCTCTTTTCATTTTTTTCCAATTTAATCTTTATTATTCCTTACCTTCTGCTAGCTTTGGGCTTAATTTGCTCTGCTTTGAGTCCCTTGATGTGTAAAGTTAGATTTTTATTTGTGATCTTTCTAATTTTTTCTATATGTGTTTATCATATAAACTTCCCTCTTAGAACTGCTTTTGCAGCATCGCATAGCTTCTGATAAGTTGTGTTACTATTTTCATTTGTCTTGATATTTTCTTTGATTTTCACTTTAATTTCTTCTTTGACACATTGGTTGTTCAAGAGTGTATGTTTAGTTTTCACACATTTGAAGATTATCCATCTTTCCTCATACTGATTTATAGTTTTATAACATTGCAGTCAGATAAGATACTTGGTATGATTTCCATCTTCTTAAATTTTCTAAGACTTGTTTTGTGTCCTATTATATGATCTATCTTGGAGAATGTTCTTCATGCACTTGAGAACAATGTATATTCTGCTGCTGTTGGATGAAATATTCTATATAAGTCTATTAGGTTCATTTAGTCTAATGTATGGTTCAAGCCCATCATTTCCTTTTTGATTATCTGTCTGGATGATCTATCCATTGTTGAAAGTAGGGTATTGAAGTCTTCTATTATTAATATATTGTTGTCTGTTTCTTCCTTAATATCTGTCAGTATTTGCTTAATATATTTACATCCTCCATTGTTGGGTACATATTTATGGATGTTAGATCTTCTTGGTGGATTGATTCTTTTATCATTTTATAATGACCTTCCTTGTCTCTTGTTACTATTTTTTGCATAAAGTCTATTTTTGTCTGATATAAGTATAGTTACTTCTGCCTTCTTTAGTTTCCACTATCATGGAATATCTTTTTCCATCCCTTCAGTTTAAATCTATGTGCATCCTTTAATCTGAAACGGGTCTCTTGTAGAAGGCATAAGTTTGGTCTTGTTTTTTTGTTTTTGTTTTTTTTTTATCCATCCAACTACTCTGCTTTTTGATTGGTGGATTCATTCCATTTACACTTGGAGTGACTATTCATATATATAGAATTACTAATACCATCTTATTAATTGTTTTCTGGTTGTTTCTATTTCCATTGTTTCTTTTTCTCTCTGTCTTCGCCTACTTTCATAAATTGGTTAATTTCCATGATGGTATGCTTTGTTTCCTCTTTCTTTGCCTTTTGTGGATCTACTCTAGGTTTTTATCTTGTAATTACCTTGTGAATTACATGAAACAGCCTGTAGATAAAACAGTCCATTTTAGGCTGATAGCCACTTATCTTCAAATGCCTATAAAGACTCTACCCTTTTACTCTTCCCTATTATATTTTATATGTTTATCTCTTTTTATATTTGTATTTGTTAACAATTCATTGTAGCTATAGTTATTTTTATTACTCTTTTCCTATAACTTTTATACTATAGTTCAGTGGTGAACACATCATTCTAATATAGCATTACAGTTTTCTAATTCTGGCTGTCTATTTTTCACCTTTATGAGTGTGTTCTCATGTTGTACTTTCAAGGGTTTTCATGTTGCTGATCAGTGTCTTTTTATTTCAGCTTGAAGAACTCCTTTTAGCATTTCTTGTGAGGCAGGTCCAGTGGTGGTAAACTCCCTCAGCGTTTGTTTGTCTGGGAAAGCCTTTATTTATCCTTCATATCTGAAGGATAACTTTGCCAGAAAATGTAATCTTGGCTGGCAATTTTTATCGTTCAACACTTTGACTATGTTATTTCACTGTCTCCTGGCTTGTAGAGTTTTTGCTGAGAAATCTGCTCATAGCCTAAAGGGAGTTCCTTTTGTAGGTTACGTTTTTCCCCTGGCTGACTTTAAAATTCCTTCTTTATTATTAATTTTTGAGTTTGATTATAATGTGTCTTGGACAAGATTTTTTTTTTTACATTGAATTGATAGGGTATTCTATTAGTTTCATAGACTAGTATGTCCAAGTCCTTCTCCAGGTTTGGGAAGTTCACACCTATTATTTGCTTAAATAAGCTTTCTTCCCCCTTCTCATTCGCTTCTCATTCTGGAACCCAAATTGTTTAGATATTTGACTTTCTGATGGAATCTAATAGCTCTCATAGGTTTTCTTTACTTTTTTAAAATCTTAGTTCCTGCTCCTCTTCTAATTGTATTGTTTTTATATTCCTGTGCTCCAAGTTATTTATTCTTTCTTCCATGTGGTCTACCCTGCTACAGATGGTCTATATTGCATTCTTCATCTCATTCACTGAATTCTTCTGCTCCAGAATTTCTGTTCTTTTGCGGAATTTCAATCTCTTTAGTAGAGAACTCATTCTGTTCATTAATTTTATTCATGAGATTATTGAAATGTCTTTTGAGTTTTCTTGCAGCTCATTGAATTTCTTCATAACAGCTATTTAGAATGTTTTATCACTTAGATCACAGTATACCATGCCTTTGAGTTCACTTGCTGGAGAATTATCATTTTATTTTTGTGATATCATATTTCTTTGATTTTCATATTGTTTGTGCCTCTGCACTTCTGCTTTTGCATTTGAAGTAGCACATACCTTCTTAACTAAGCTTGATGTGTTCTCCGATTCTTAGAATTCACCAGGCTGACTATTAAAAATCTTTCTTTTGTATTCCAGAAGGTGGCACTATAGCTCAATTTTGTGATTTCTCCCTTGCCCACCAACCATGGCCTACTTTGTGAGCATACTGCCTGTCTACCAGATCTTGTTCTCATGAAGTCACTCTGGAGCATGCACAAGGAATTGGCAGCAGAGTGGAGGGTGGTGTGGGTCGAGCACTCAGTGTATTTGGGGCACCTGGTAGGGAAATCCCTATGGGTGGCACTCCCAGAAGCACGTAGGTAGAATTTCTGCTGTGCAATCTCTTCAAGGCTGTTTGAAATTCTTATCTGCCTCTTTCTCAATATCCTCTCTGCCCTCAGTTGCAGAGCTCACACCTTAGTACTCCAGGTGCAAGTGGAGAGAAATGGGTTTCCCCCAGTGGGGTAGTTGGGCTTTTTCTCACCACCTTCGTCTTTCCCTGTGGAAAAGGTTGCCTTCACCAGATAAAACAGCCCCAATCAGTGACTTCTTGAGAGTGTGGCATTGCCAGGAAAGATTCTCTTACCATTTACGCTGTAACCAAACTCATATATTTTCTTTCTGTATTTTTTTCTTGAATGATGTGTTGGATTCTTCCTTTTGGAATGCTAAACTTCTGAAAGTCCTCTCATAGGTGAATGCTTACCCAAATCAGTATTTACCTAATTCTCACCAAACAGTGGTAGGACGAGTCCAAAGGGTGTCCCTGGTTTCTCTGATTCTGCAGCCCATATGGGGTTTTTTTCTATCTCCTATTGGCTGCTCTGATGGGCAAGATTCCTCTTGTGTCCTTTGGAACAAGGTGCAAAGTCTGGGAGCTCTCACACAGGCATTATTGCTCCTATATGGATGTCTAATTTGTTGATTTAAAAGGAGCATAAAAGAAGGAACATCTTATGCTACCATGTTGCTGACATACTTCCTTAATATGGTGTTTTAGTTGTCAATATGCTCTTCAGTTGTGTTTTTCTATAGTTACCTAGGAGAAAATGTATGCTTCTGTTTCTTTTATACTATGCATAAGAACATCACACAGAGATTTATTTAAGGTAGCAGCTGTAATAATTCAAGTGATTTACCCTTTTTTTTAAACAAATAATATACAAATGTCCAACTTTTCTGAATAAGCCCAGTAGGACAAGATGTGTTAGATGCTCAGTTTATACATATTAAGCAAATTATCTGATATTTTGGCTAAATGTTTTAACTTTATTTTTTGGCTTTATTTTATCCTAAAAGGTATAATTCCATACATTAAACATATATGAGATCAATGGTTTTTGGCAATCTAAAAATTTCAACTCTAAGTCTCCCTTACAGTAAAATAGAAATATTATATTCATTTTCTGCAAAATAAATATGTTAAAGCACTAGTTACATATTAACATACCAGTGGTTTATGTCAAATGTTAATATTTTTCAATGTTTCCAGTGCAGTTATATAAATGGATAAATAAACTGCAATGTATTCCTATTAAATTCAAAAGTTATACATTTTGTCATTGTATCTCTTGATTTCCTTTCTCTATAGTTTAGTCCAATAAGTTTTCAGAAACTAAACTAGAATCCTGCAAGGAGATTAGTTCTGCTTTCTGTATCTTTCTCAACCATATATTCCCTCCAAATTTTGACTATAGCCTTATTTTCCTGGGTTGAAGATGATGAAGTAGTCCTCAAATCTCTCATTTCCATCATTCTCAGCAGATGGCCTCAATTTCTTATTTACAAGGAAAAGGGAAGTAAACAGAATATAACATCTTAAACTTCTACCAAACAAGTCCATCTACTTATATCTGTGTCCACCCTATCCTTTATTTCTATTAAAATAAAGGTATAGCTTTTCTTCTAACTCTGTCAATTTTGATTTTGGTTCCTGTCTCCATTTGCCTTCTTAGAACCTCACACTATCTTGTTTTGTCATCTCTCCTCAGTGTACTTAACCTCTTTCCTTCAACTAGATTCTTCTCATCAGCTTTTTTACTTCCTCACGTTGTTCGAATCAAACAACAATAAAGCCACACAAACAAAAAAGAAACAATTACCCCCCCTCTACCTGATGTGTCCTCCAGTTAACACTACCTTCACTTTCACAGGAAAACTTTTGGAACAAGTTGTTTAGGCCACAACAACCATTATATCCAAGAATCTATTTTCATGTATGCACCTTTTTTTTTTCTTTTGGAAGGAGGGGTGTTGGGGGCAGAAGTTCTATACACATTTTCAATTTAGACTGTGACACATAATATTTTCAGAAATAATTTGTTTCAACTTTATTGCCTCTTCATCCCTCCATATGTTCTATGTTTTAACTAACCCGTATTAATTGTGTTTCCCATATATGCTGCATTGCTCCCTCAGCCAAAATGCCAACTCTGCACTTCTCTGTCTCTTAAATTATACTTGTTCTTCAAGAACAGCTCAAACGTCACATCTTAATTGGGGACTAACCAAATTACCTTTGGTCCAAATTAATTTCACTTTTCACCTTTAAATGCCTATTCTAACACACTTCATTTTGATTTGTATTTACTACTTAATATTAATTGTTTAAAATTTTTATTCATAAGATATCGGTAATTCTCTGATTTACAAAACCATGCCAAGTTCAGCCTAGTTTCTGCCTAGCACAAGCACAGTGTGTTACACAAATGTTGAATAAAACATTTTGCGTGAATTGAGAGTTTTACAAGGAAGGAAGGACATTGGTTATACAGTGATAGACCTCTCTAGAAAATCCTTGAATGCATTTTGCTTCAGATATAGGCATGGATTGTATCTGAATAAAATTTGATGTCTACTCCCTCTATAAGATACAGAAAAGGTAATTGGGGAATGGGTTTGAAAAATCAAAATAATCACATTACTCTCTGAACCAAGAAATACATAGTCATAAAAATTAGAAATCAAAATATCAGCTGGATTAGAGAGGCTGGATTGGAGAATGCAGCATGGATTTGCAGTCTGATCTAACTTGTGTCTTCCCAATCAATAGAACTTGTCTACTGAATTTTACACCAAGAGTCAGGATGAATGAAAGGTCAGTAGCACAGGGGCCCAGACCACCAGCCTCTGTAAGCTTACCAAACAAGGAATCAGAGACGATACACATGACAATCAACCCAAAAGAGAGAGCTAAGTATAGGCTGAGCTCATGAGATGAGCTATTCATATTTGGTCAACTTACCCTCTGACACTTTACTTCCTAGAAGCTGTTCGAAAGCTCCCTTGCACCTTCAAAACTTCTTAGAATAGTCCCTTGAGGTCAAATTCTTGTCTTGTGAAAACGGATAAGAAAAACTTTTGTTGTTGTTATTATTATTGTTTTTCTTTTTTAATAAATCCATTTAAGCCATTAAGTTATGCCAGATAACAAAATCACAAAACACTGTTAAGACTTTATATAAAGCATATGTTATTATTGTATTATTTTAGGCATTGTGTGAGACTGATAAAATATTTTGGAGCAGAGGAACTCATGATGCTCTTCCACTTAAACCATATAGATAGCAGCCTACTTCACCTACATAGAAGAATTCCCCTCCATGCAAGCAAGGGTTCTTTGATTCTATTATTGTAGAATCCATACTCAAAAAGGTTTGGTAGCAAAATGTTTAATTGCCATAAAATTTATTATCTCATATATTAAGGGGATTTTAAAAATACATTTTAAAAAAGTCTTCAAGACAACAGAATCAAAGGAAAAAAACTTCTAATTTTGCCATAAATATTCACCCAAATAGATATTTAGTTGTATTTAAATATATATCCACCAATTCTTATAATGATTTGAGGAGATTGAGCTTTATGTAATTTTAATTCCTGGGGTAGAGACAATGAAATAACACAGCTTCCATAAAACTACACATTCTCTCACTACCTCATTAAGCAAAGTATCAGAGACTCCACAGCCAGATTGCCCTGGCCACATCAGAGGGAGGAAATAAATCAAAGTGTAATGCTATCTCTATGCTGAGTAGATTCACACTTAAATTTTTCCACTAGAATAATAGAAAGATTCAAAAAGAACAGATTCTGTTGTAAAACATCCTCACCAATGGCAATATCCTAATTGGGAAACTGGAAAGCATATACTGAAGAATTTGTACTGTGACCTGGCTCTCTGGAGAATGCTTCTCCTTCCGATTGGGGATTGCTTTTTATAGCCTAAGAAAATAAGGAAAAGGGAAACATACGTCCATGAGCAAATTTTGGAAAATACTATGTAACTTGTAATATAGCCCCAAGATTCAAATGAGAGTGATATTTTATAAGATAGATTAAAATATTTCATAAAAGAATGAAAACTTAGAAGAGAGTTATAAAACAATTACATCAGATGGAAGGTTATTGCTTTAGGTAAATACATCAAAGTGGATCCAAGGCAGAACAGAAATCAAATGTTATAAAAATAACAATAATGATAATAATGATAATTTAACAACAAATGATTTATTCATTATTCATGCAATGAAGCAGAAGGCAATATCTGATAGTCTTGTTTCTCGTTCTTTTTTAATGGAATTACTATAAAGGGGCAGTGGTACACAAAGTTTAAGACTATGAGTCCTGTAGTCAGACTACCAAGGTTTGAAACTCTGTTCCCTTGCTTTCTTACAAAATATATCGTTGGTAAATTTATGTAACCTATGTATCACTTTGCTCACTCATGAAATGGGAAGAATAATCTTTTCAACATAGCGATGCTGTTAAAATTAAATGAGTTGATTTTGGTAATATGTTTAAAGCAGTCCCTAACACATGGTAAACACTCAATAAATGTTAGCTTAAAAATATAAACTTCTCAATTGACTTTACACATTTATCAATGGAATGTTATAAAGGGTCAGCAAAATTGTTTAGTTATCAATTTTGTCTCAATTTTTCTTACCTTTATTCTTTGTTTCTGTATGTAATATCTCTAAGGCTGATGACCATCTTATTGAAAAGAAGGAACACATTTTATTTCCACAATACCTAGTACAGTGTCTGTTGCTAGTTTGTTCCTCTGGAAAATAGACAATGAAATGAAGTTGGAAGTATACAAGGTTTATTGCAGAGTCATACACGTGGCAGGAAAAGTGGAGGAAGTAAGACTAGGTAGGGGAAATTATCAGACAAAAGCCTCTGCCAGGCAATGTGTAGCTCCAGAGCAAAGATAACTCATTATAGGAATCCCATGTTGGATGGAAATGATGAGGTTCTTGTACCACTCTCTTACTCTGCCATTAGCAGGCACCACTCGAAGAAGAGCATGTTAGCTTGAGAGCTTAGGTGGAGGCTGCAGGAGTTATTGGGGGAAACTGTCAGTTAACCACACTCCTCACAGCTGGGCAGCAAGGACTTTTTGTATGGGGAGCTGAGCAGCGCATCATCCTGTCTGCCATAATGCCTGACACATAATATATATTTTATATAGTTTATATGTATGTGCTGAGTAAGTGACAGACTGACTGGTCATATAACTTTTTTGAAGGACATATAGTGAGTGAAGGGTAGACCCATAACATAAACTTAAATGTTCTGACTCTAATGATCATGATTTTAACTACTATCCTTTAAAACATTGGCAAACAAGGAAAAAAATATTCTACATGAAATACAGTGAAGACTGCTGGTGGCAGTGTTGTTTATAATTTAAGGCTCAAATTCAATCTGATTGGGTTCAAATTCTGATTCTATCACTTACTAAATCTGTGACCCTGGGCAAGTTACTTAACTTTTCTCAGTATTTGTATAATAAGTAATATCCATCATTATCTTTGTTACTCATAACTTCTTTAGAATAATAACTTACACTTACTGTTTACTAAGTACCAAGCACCCACTTTTTTCTCTGTCTGTTTCCGTCTGTCTCTTTCTGTATATAGATAGTCAGATTGATAGATAGACAGATATGTCCTTACAACAACTATATAATGTAGACATACACTTATCACAAATCTACAGATAAGAAAACAGGCACAGAGATGTTATATAATTGTACAAGTTCTCATGGTTCTCATAATGGGAAGTGGTGGAGTATATTTTCATAAACACTGCTTGTATGGAGGTTTTTTAAAAAACTTGAAGAAACAATGGGATATTTTTGATATTGTACAATCAGCTAGTCCTGCAATATGTTCAGAGTAGAAGTGAATCACACTAATTTCTTGCAAATCAGTTTAGTTTGTATAGGTGACAAATTTCTAACCATGCTGCTGTAACCAAAGGTATAACACTATAGCAACATTGTAGAAATAATTGCTACTTGATAAAAAGTGCTGATAAAACAAAATCTAAAACTTTAAATTGCAGAAACAAAGTCTAAAACTTTTAATTGATGAATATCTTTCAAGAGTAGAGGCTTACTTATAAGCTCGTAAGCGTATTTATAAGTTAGTAGAGGCTTATTACAAATAATTTAATAAAACATGTTTAAAAATTATTCTCATTAAATGAGATTTTTTTTTATGTATCAGCCTATATAGAACCTGCCTGGTCTATAGTTACATAGCAACTACATTGTTTTCTGTAAGTAAATTTTAAATGAAGATGCAAATATATTTTATTGAGTTAAATATATAGACATTCTCATTTTACTTATATTTAGAATAATTAAGTTTTTAGCAAATATATATTTGTGTGTGGCATGCAGCTGATCTTGAGCTCTGTTCCTGTCCAACTATCACAAATTCTCAATTAAAGAGGCATGGATTAGCAATATTTGTTATACTTACCCATGTTAAAACTGTCAGACTATGAGTTTCTTCTGAAATAAAAATGTATCTTATTCATAAGTGTGTGATGTATTTCACTTAAAACATTTTGTTTTTTATAAGGATACTTAAGAGATATTGGTTGAATTAAATGTAAGTTGGACTGGATGTT
Source organism: Equus quagga (assembly GCF_021613505.1). Taxonomy (NCBI): domain Eukaryota; kingdom Metazoa; phylum Chordata; class Mammalia; order Perissodactyla; family Equidae; genus Equus; species Equus quagga. Next base: position 52,037,636 of record NC_060276.1, read on the forward strand.
GTAACTGAGATTCACAATGATTTATTGTGCCAGCTTGATGATATCTACCAGTTAGTATATTATCTACAAGCCCCAGACTGTGGAATTAATTGGAATGATGCGCGCATAAACATCTATTCAGACCTTTGCTCATTTTTTTTTAAAGTTGAGGTATTTTTCTTATTATTGTTGAGTTGTAATAGTGCGTTATATATTCTAGATACAAATCTTTTATCAGCTATGTGTTTTCCAAATGTTTTCTCCCAGTCTGTGGGTTACCTATTGGGTTTCTTGGTTGTGCTCTTTGAAGTACAAATGTTTTTACTTTGCATAAAGCTCAATTTATCTATGTTAATCATTTCTTGCTTGTGCTTTTAGTATTATATCTTAGAAACCATTGCCTATTAGAAATTCATGAAGATATACACCTAAGTCTTCTTCTGAGTTTTTTCGTGTGTTTGTTTTTGTTTTTTTGCTTTTAGCTCTTATATTTAGATAGTTAATCCATTTTGAGTTCATTTTTGTATATGTTCTCAGTTAGTCCACTTTCACTCTTATGTATGTGGATATCCACTTTAATTTGGCCCATTTGTTAAAAAAGACTTTTGTTTCTTCGTTGGTTTGTCTTGGGGTAATTTTCAAAATTCAATTAAATATAAGTGTGAGAATTTATTTCTGGATTCTCAGTTCTATTCCATTGACCTATAGGTCTATCATATTCCAGTACCATAATGTTTTGATTACTGTAGCTTTGTGATTAGTTTTGAAATCAGGCCGTGTGAATTCCTAAATGTTGTTCTTCTTTTGCTAGATTGTTTTGGTTAATATTTGTTCCTTTCGTGTTGATATGATTGTCATAATCAATTGTCAATTTCTGCAAAAAATCCTAGCTGAGACTTTGATAGAGATTATGTTTAATCTGCAGATCAATTTGGGGAGGATTATGAGCTTAATGATATTAAGTTTCTTGATCCATGAACATGGGATGTCTTTCCATTTATTTAGGTCGTTCAAGTTTTACATTTCTTTGTAAAATATATTTCAAAGTATTTTAGGCTTTGATGCTATTTTAAATAAAATTGTGTTCTTAACTTAATTTTCATATTTTCACTGCTAGAGTATAAATTGCAATTGATTTTTGTATATTGCTCATGTGTTCTTCAAAATTACTGAACTTATTAGTTCTAGTAATTTTTACATGAACTTCTTAGGAATTTCTATATCCCAGATCATGTGATTTTCAAACAGATAATTTTACTTCCTCCTTTCCAGTCTAAATGACTTTTATTTCTTTTCCTTGCCACATTGCCCTGATTAGAACATCCAGCACAATGTTGAATAGACATGGTGAGACTGGTAATCCTTGTTTTGTTCTTGATCTTGGGGGAGGAGCATTTCATGTTTAACTATTAAGTATGATGTTAGCTCTATACCTTTTATATATGCTCTTTATATGGTTGATTAAATTTTCTTCTATTCCAGCTTTTTTAGTTATTTTATCATGAGAAGGTGTTGGATTTTCTCATATATACTTTCTCCATCTAGTGAGATGATCATGCACTGTCATTGTTGTCTTGCTCTTTAATAATTTGATATGGCATATTAGATTGGTCAATGGTAAGATGTCAAACCAACATTGCTTTTGTTGGATATGTCCCATTTGGTCATTATTTGCAAATCTTTCTTTATATTGCAAGATTTGATTATTTAGTATTTTGTTGAGGATATTTGTGTCTATATTCATAAGAGATATTAGCCTGTTCATTTCTTTTCTTATTATGACTTGGTCTGGTTTTAGAATCAGGATAATGTTGATCTCACATAATAAATTGGGCAGCGTTCTTTCCTTTTCATTTCTATAAGAGTTTGTGAAGATGAGGCTGGCCCTGTGGCCCAGTGGTTAAGTACAGCACACTCTGCTCTGGTGGCCTGGGTTTGGTTCCCGGGTGCAGACCTACACCACTTGTTGGCAGCCATGCTGTGGTGGCAACCCACATATGAAATAAAGGAAGATTGGCACAGATGTTAGCTCAGGGTGAATCTTCCTCAGAAAAAAAACGAAAGAATTTGTGAAGAGTTATTAAATTTTTAAAAAATATTTTGGTACAATTCACCAAAAAAGTGATAAAAGTGATCTAGGTTTAAGTTTTTGATTACTGATTCATTGTCTTCACTTGTTATAGGTCTATTTAGGTTTTCTATTTCTTCTTCAGCCAGTTTCAGTAGTTTGTGTCTTTCTAGAAATTTGTTCAGTTCAACTAAATTATCTAACTTGTTGTCATATAGTAATTTATAGTATTTCTTTATAACATTTTTAAATTTTCTTTATGGTAAGTAGTAATGGTCCTCTTTCATTTCTGATTTTAGTAATTGGTACCTTCTTTTGTGTGTGTGTGTCTTTTGTGTGAGCAAAATTTAATCAATTTTGTTGTTTGCTATTGTTTTTTAGTCCTTATTTCATTAATGTTCATACTAGTCTTTATTATTTTATTCCTTCTGCTTGCCTTGGGTTTACCTTGCTCTTCTTTGTGTAGTTGCTTAAGGTAAAAGGTCACATTATTGATTTCATATATTTCTTCTTCTTTTTATATAGGAGTTTGCAGCAATAAATTTCCCTTGAAGCACTGCTTTAAGTTCCTCTCATAAGATTTAGTGTGTTGTGTTCTTTTTTTTACTCATCCCAATGTAATTTCTGATCTCCCTTTAGGTGTCTTCTTTACCTCTTGCTTATTGAAGATTGTGTTATATAATTTCTACATATTTATGAAGTTCCAAAATTTCTTTTTGTTATTTATTTCTAATTTTGCCTCATTATGGTTGAGAAAATATTATGTCTCTAATTTTTTAAATGCAAGATAATGTTCCATGTGTGAATGAGAATATGTATTTTGTTGTTACATAGAGTGTTCAAAAAATGTCTATTAGGTCTAGCTGGTGTACACTATTGTTCGAATATTTATTTCCTTGTTAATCTACTAGTCACAGAATAACTAGTTCTTCTATCCATTAATAAATGTCAGGTATTGAAGTCTGCCACTATTATTGAATTTTGTATTACTCCTTCCAGTTCTTCTAGTCTTGCTTCATGTATTTTGGGACACTCTTCTTAGGTGTATGTATGTTATAATTGTTATTCTGATGGATTAATACTTTTATCATTGTAAAATATCCATCTTCATCTCTAAAAATATTTTTGATTTAAAATATGTTTTGCCTCAGTAATATAGACACTTCAGCTTTTTAATTTTGTTGCTTTCTGATATATCCTTTCCCTTCCTTTTATTTTCAATCTATATTTATCACTGAATCTAAATTGTATCTCCTGTAGAAAGCATATAGTTGCAACTTATTTTATATCTAATGTGCCCATCTCTGACTTTTAACTGGATTGTTTAATTCATTCACATTTAGTGTTAATATTGATATATTTGGAAATATGCCTGCCATATTACTTTTTGTTTTCTATATGTCTCATTTCTTTTTTTCCCCTATTCTCCTTTAATGCTTTTATTTTCATTAAACCAATATTTTTTAGTATAATATTTTAGTACTTTTAATGGTTTTTCTTCACTATATTTTTAAACTGTTTTTTCGGTAGTTGCACTAGGGGTACGTATATATCTTAATTTATCAGCATCTCCTTCAGAGTTCGACTAACTTAATTCTAGTGGGAGATAGAAATGTCACTCCTGTATAACTTTATCCCCTTTCCCCTTTTTGTGCTATTATCAATATACATAGTGTCAGGAACTCAGCAGATATGGGAGAGAAAGCTGAGTTTCCAGATGTCATAGTAGCTGATTAAAGCAGCTATGAGCCAAAATGAAAGTAACAGTAAAGCCTTTCATCACTTCCTACAATGATATAAGCAAAAGTCTAAAACCAGAGAAAGCATCAACTCCCCAATATCATTTCTTCCCCTGGAGCAACATATCAGTTGACTGTTAAGAAGATCAGCATAAACATGGAGGTGGTCTCACTGTTGAAGGTGCCCAAACAAAAAGCTTCAGATGTTTTGTGAACTCTGGGGTTGGGGGAGCAGTGAAAGGGAAGGGCTAGGAGTGAAAAAGTGATGAGTACTTAGTCAGGATGGGAAAAAGTATCTTCAACGTTTCCTTCTCCTCCCTTCATAAGGAGGCTTCAGCAGAGGTACCTGAAGAGGCCCTTGGCCAAAGGGCTCAGATAAAGACACCTAGGAATGAAGTCAATAGGCATAAGAGAATGACTGGCTAGAAGGGCCTGAGTCCTTGATTGCAACTCCCTTAAAATACTGTAATGTACTGGCTGTGTACTAAGTCTTATGTGAAGAGGGCGGCTCTCCTCAATGAGGCCTATCAGGTAAAACTTTTGTAATTGCCTGTGGTTGGGTCTGAAAAATCACCCAAATGTTTTTGGCTAGGAACCAGAGTCCTCAACTTTACCTCTTGATTTTTCCAGACTTCAGCAAGAAACATACTATCCCATCACAGACCCAAATGAGTTGGACTTTAAGGGGTTGTGACAAAAACCAGGTAATTAGTCTGAAGCAACAGTGTACTAGGGCGATGATCAAGATCTCTCCAAATTAGATGAGCAGGCTTTCCTGGAGGATTGAATGTAATCATGAGTCCCAATAGTTACCAAGGAAAAGATGTCCCATAGCCCATTAAAGTTTATTTTAGGAAGCCAGGAGGCTTCCTCTTTAAGTTTTTTTGTGTGATTTCTTTTCCCTGGCCTAAGGCATCAATTTAGGCACAGTACAACTCTGGCCAGTAAATTGATGCTGACCTGAATGTCTTCCAGGTCTGAGGCAGTGTCACAATAGGGTACAAATATAAGAAGTACTATCCCAGAGGGCACATGCGATCTCTCCATTTGGAAACAAAGAATTTGCAATGTCATGGCACTCCAAACAGGGCATATGTTTAACAGGCAGTTAGGTTAACAGGGCTCTCAATGCGGCCTCCCATCGTGGCCTTCTGCTCTAAGGTTTCTAGTCTACTCCATATAATTCCGCTTAGTCCTCGGTTCCAAATGACCTGATTGAGACAGTCAGCTCCAAACAGTTTTATTTATCTGTGATATCAGTTTGTTGGCTTCCTGACTATAGATGACATGTGAAGATGTTTCGAGTGGAAAGTGCAGGAGCTGAGGCCATCCTCTGCTGTCTCATAGTTAGCACTGTCAAGTGCGATTATTGTCTCAGCAGTATGAATCCAAAGCACTCACAGTAGCTTGGAAAATGGTACTGGGGGTTTTTCTTCAAAATGAGACAAAAGCTTTTAAGAACATTTCTAATAAACAAAGATCATTTATGTCCTCTCCTGTTCTCTATACCTCCTTAGATGCTAGGTTTTAGGTTTTTATTGTTTTTGTTATTATCAATGTGTTCCATTTAGTAGTTAAAACTACATTTTAAAAAATATCTCCTATTTTAATCCAGTCTCTGTCTAGAAGTGTTATATGCAAAAGGAATAAAAGCGTTTTTACAGAAAGACATTTTTATATAAATATATCAAGTTTAAGAATTAGCATAAATCTTAAATTTTTAAAACATTTTAAAATGGATTTACATAATCTCTTATCCATCGCTGTTTAATAGTTATCTTAATTTTTCTTCTATCTGGGTCTTCAAAAAGAGGTCAAAGGCAATGGAAGGCCCTTGCAGGGACCCCATAGAGACTAAAACGTCAAAAATTGTGAAGGAAGGATGTACAATTTCAGGAAGCAGACAGACCATCTGATCAAACGTGGCACAGATGAGAAACACCCTTTTAAGGGATCGCTATATTGAGGCTCCAGATTCCTTGCTTGAGATCTGTAGTCCAGACTGGGGTTGTCTTGTCTCCTTCCACCAGCCACTTAAGCTTGTTCTTTAATTTTCTATTAAAATGCTCAATCACCCCTGTGGCTTTCGGGCTGATATGGAACATAGAGAGTCCATCATATGCCCCGTCATTGGGCCAACTGATGTGTAGCTTGGACAACAAATCCAGGGCCATTACCAAACACAATGTGCTCAAGAAGCCTAAAGAGGGACTAAATGTCTTGTAGGGCTTGGATTTTGTGGCCTATGTCAGTGGAACATATGGAGATGGCTAGGCCAAACCTGAAAAATTGTCAACTACCGGCAGAATCCAGTGAGACCCTCTGAATAGGACAAGAGGACCAACATGAAACTACTTGCCAAGAATGTCCTGGCCCACTGGCTCAGGAATCTGTCCCTGTGCAATGTATTGAGCCTTGGCTGGAATCTGGCAGACAAAACAGGCCTTTCCATGTTGTTCTGGGATTTTTTTGAGGATAATGGCATTCCATACATGTAGGCCCAGTCTAGGATGGTGTCGGAATTCCCATGGGCCATCTTCTCACAGATCCAGGAGACGATCAGTTGCATATTTACTTGCTCTGGGGAAGAAGACAGTTTAGTCTCAAAATTTAGTTGACAAACATAGTCTTATTATTGGTTTGGTTATATTTCTCCTTTTCAGTGTAGAGAACTCTCTGGTGAGCATCCACATGGGTTATAAAAAGCTTTTTAATAGCAGAACTCATTTTTATCCAAATGTATTTTCCCTATACGGTGGTTCGCTTTATATATCATGTCAAGGCTTGCCAGTGACCGGATCAAATGGCCAGGTTATTTGCTATAGCCCATGAGGCAGGTAGGTTTAAAGTCTTCCACATACTTCTCTACAATGGCCCTAACTGTAGCAGTTCTTGTAAAGGCGTATGGGGAAAAGCTAGCAGAGGCATACATAGACATTTTGTTTGTTTGTGTTGAGGAAGATTAGCCCTCAGCTAACACCAGCTGCCAATCCTTTTTTTTTTTTTTTTTTGCTGAGGAAGATTGGCTCTGACATCCATGCCCATCTTCCTCTATTTTATATGTGGGACACCACCTTGGTATGGCTTGACAAGCAGTACATAGGTCCACGTCCAGGATCCAAACCGGTGACCCCAGGCCCCCGAAGTGGAGCACACGAACTTAACTGCTGTACCACCAGGCTGTCCTTGATATTTTTTTTAATACAGAAACTTTAATTGTAAGCAACTTGAACCCAGCCGTGCTGAAGGGTGGCAAGAGAGAGTGAAACAGAGGAATGCCTGCCACATTCTCCTATTCTGTATTCTTCCCCTTTTTCTGCTTCTGCTTCCACAGAATTCACATTCACCTCTTTGTAATCTTTCTCCAGAGCTGCCAGGTCCTCCCAGGCCTCAGAGAACTTCCCTTCATCCATGCCTTCCACCATGTACCGATGCTCAACGGCTTGATTTGTGTACAAGAGATCAAACTTATGGTCCAGGTGGGCCCAGGCCTCAGTGATAGTGGTGGAGTTGCTCAGCAGGAACACAGACTGCTACACTTTGGCCAGGTCTCCACTAGGGACCATAGTCGGGGGCTGGTAGCTGATGCCTACCTTAAATCCAGTGGGCACCAATCTACAGTCTGGATGGTGTACTTGGACTTGATGGTGGTGATGGCCACATTGGGATCTTTCAGGAACATGTGCCCCTGTACAACACGTAGCAGGCCATGTACTTGCCATGGCAAGGGTAACACTTGACCATCTAGTTGGCTGGCTTAAAGCAGGTATTGGTGATCTCAGCCATGAACAGCTTCTCGTGGTAAGCCTTCTTGGCTGAGTTGACCAGGGCATAGGTGGATAGGGAGAAGTGGATGCGAGCGGATGTGACCAGGTCAGTCTGGAATTCTGTCAGTTTGACATTCAGGGCCCATTGAATTGCAGGGAGGTCAAGATGGAGGACAGGATATGCCAAGTCACTCAATTGAGGTTGGTGTACGTGGTCCATATCAACACTAATAATACATATTGTTGTAGGGACCCAACGAGACACACCTATATTTAGGCTTGGACAAAAGTCTGTATAGTGGTGGTTTCAGACCCAAAACCAGAGAGATTTATTTGTTTTTCCCTCATCTTTATGCTAGGGATTGTAGTGATCACAGTCACCTGTGCACTGGCATCTACGAAGACCCAAGAAGTACAATTCTCTTTTTTCTTCCTTGTCATGTGGCCTCTGGTCCTTCCTTGGGACTAAGGAACATTGACCTAACACATAATATTGTTTTTTTTCTGAAAGCTGAGGGGTCTAGGCAGAAGACCCAAAAGCTGGCAGGATCCTCTGCCTAACACCAGGCCCATAGGGGAGGGATGGAGGAAACAGAAACCTTGTCAGTCACAGGTACTGACTGCCAGGATTCGGTTTGAAGTTTTCTGGAGTGGACAGAGGCAGTGGAGATCCAGGTGGAGCAGCAAACCAGAAAAGACAGTTGTTTCCCAGATGAGATTCCCACGGATTGTGCAGGGCAGGCAAGTTTAAGTGAAGCCCAGGCTTTCCTGAAGCGGAGCAGTGTCTGGAAGGCTGTGGCTGCTGTTGTTATTGTTGTGGCTTGAGTTCTGTTATCCTGGCAGTGGACACTATCAGGGTACTTAGAAGGGAGGAGGTTTGTGGTAAGGTGCCCCACATCATGCCAATTTCCCCTATTAAACTTTAGCAAGATTACCTTCAGAGAGGATTTAAGTAAGTCTCTAAGTTCTTTTCAGGGCCACTGGCAAAATGATCCCAAAGAGCTCTACACTTGGGTTTTCCTGAAGTTTTAGCAATTTGCCAAAACAGGATGATTATCTGTGCCAGGGACGTGCTTAGAGTTACTCAGCTCACAGGAACCTCCTAGTGCCATTGTCAGAGGGCCATAACCAGTGGCTGGGAAACTGCTTCCTTTGCTTTTTCTGAACCCTTCTGTTGGATCTCTAATCTGACCCCCTGGGTGAACTCAGCTGGGGAGTTAGTTGGAGGCTAAAGCGAAGGACCAAAGATCCTCCTTGGAACTGAGAAACTTATATAAACAATCCACTAGCATCCTCCAAGAGTGAGCTATGGCTTCTGCTAGCAATTACTAAGACCCATTGGCAAAATGCCCCATAGGACCCTCAGCCTCTTGCATACAATCTAGCACCCCAATAAAATGTTCTGCAGACTCTGCTAGCGTATCCTAAACATAACCTACAGGATCTTCAAGCTTTTTCTCTCCCAGATTGGTACTGTGCTTAATTGATTACCCTGTTCACTGCTCCAATTTGTTAGGTGCTCTACTGAGCTGGGAGAGAGTACTAAATTATGATGTTAGGGTAGCTAATTACAGCAACAAGCTAAAACAAATGCAACAGTGAAATCTTTAATCACTTACTGTAACTGTATAAGCAAGAGTCAAAACTGGAGAAAGCATCAACTCCCATTTGTCCCATTTTCTCCCATTGAACAGTGCACTACCCCAAAGCTGTGTGGATCAGCACAGGCATGGAAATCATTCTACTCTTGAGGGAGTCTGGAACAAAAGATTCTGGCAGTTTTATGAACCTGTGGTTGGGGGTAGGGATAAGGGAAGAGCTAGGAGTAGAAAAGTACTAAGTCAGAGTGGAAAAAAATATTATTTTTTTTTCCTTGGTGAAGATTAGCCCTGAGCTAACATCTGCTACCAGTCCTCCTCTTTTTGCTGAGGAAGACTGGCCCTGAGCTAACATCCGTGCCCATCTTCCTCTACTTTATATGTGGGATGCCTACCACAGCATGGCTTGACCAGCAGCGTGTAAGTGCACATCCAGGATCCAAACCAGTGGCCCCAGGCCACCAAAGTGAACGTGTGCGCTTAACTGCTGAGCCACTGGGATGGCTGGGGGTAAAAGTATCTTCAAGATTTCCCCTTACTCCTCCCATTATGAGGCTTTGGCAGAGACCCCTGAAAAGAATTTTGGCTGAAGGCCTCAGATAAAGAAACCTAGGAATGAAGGCACCTGGACTGGGAATGCAACCATGCTTCAGAGCATGACCAGGCAGGGGAACCCGAGTCTTTGACTGCAACTTCCTTTAGAGAGTGTAAGGCACTGGCTGTGCACCAAGTCTGGTGTGGGGAGGGTAGCCTTCCTCCAGGAGGCCTTCCAGGTAAAGCCTTTTTAATTGCTTTTGATTGGGCCTGAAAAATCACACAAAAATTATTGGCTTGGAGCCAGATTCCTCAGATAGTATATCTAGAAATGCTAATGCCAAACACTTTATTGTTATAATTATTACTTTTTGTTACTTTATATGATACCACGTCTTTTAAGGAAGCTGAGAGAAGAAATGGGAACAGGTATATTTGTAGCTTTTTTTGTGTTAACTTTCTTATTTATCATTTCTGAGTGTTTTCATGTCTTCCTGTGGATTTGAGTTACTATCCAATGTCATTTCTTTACTCCAATATAGCCCTGCTCCCACCTGCCTACACTGTGCTATTATTGTCAAATGTAAGACATTTCTGTATGTTATAGGCCTAATAATACCATTGTATACATATTGTTTTATACAATTGCTTTTTAAGCCAATTAATAAAAGAAGAAATACATTTATGCTGTCTTTTATGATTATATAAGTACTTTACAAGAGATCTCTGTTTTTGTTTTATTTGTTGTTGCAGATTCAAATTACTTTCTGGCGTCATTTGCTTTCAGCCTGAAGATATTTCCTTTATTTTATTATGGATCCACTAGCAAAACATTTTCTGAGTTTTTGTTTATCTAGGTATGTCTTTATTATGCCTTCATTTTTGAGAGATTGTTTTCCTGGGTATAAGATTTTTGGTATACAGTATCTTTCTTTTACCACTTTGACTATCATCCCACTGCCTTCTGGCCTCCATTGTTTCTGATGAGGAGTCAGATGTTAATATTATTAGGATATCCTCGCTAATGAAGAGTTGTTTTGCTTGCTTCTTTCAAGTGTCTTTTTCTTTCATCTTTTTCTCTATGATGTGTCTTGATGTAGATCTTTTTATATGTGTGTCCTATTTGGATTGTGTTGAACTTCTAGGATATGTAGATTAATATTTTTCATCAAATGTGGGAAGTTTTCAGCCACTAAATCTTTAGATATTTTTTCTGCTCCTTTCTTTAGCTCCTCTCCTCTACTCAATTATGCATATATTGTTGTACTTAATGGTGTCTTGCATTTCTCTGAGGTTCTGTTTCTTTTTCTACATTCTCTTTTCTTTCTGCTCTTTCAATTGGAAAATCTCGTGTGATCTATATTAAAGTTCATTTATTTTTTTTTCACTTCAAATCTATCTTTGAGCTCCTTTCGTGAATTTTTCATTTCAGTTATTTTATTTTTAAACCCCTGACTTTCCACTGGTTTTATTTTTTTATAATTTGCATCTCTTTATCGATATTTTGTATTTGATGAGAAATTGTCACAGTCCTTTTCTTTCCTCCCTTAAGCATGATTTTGTTTAGTCCTTTGAATAGATTTATAATGGCTGCTTTGAAGTCTTTGCTGTTAAATCTTACATCTGGATCCTCTTACAGGCAGTTTTTGTTGCTTGCTTTTTGTGTCTGTATGGATATCAATTTCCTGTTTCTTTACATGTGCTTCAATTTGGTTGAAACTGGATATTTTAAGGTAACATATTGAAGCAAATCTACATACTGATTCTCCTCTCCACTTGGGCTTGCTTTTTTTTGTTGTTTGCTTGTTTATTTGTTAAGTGATTTGGCTGTACTATTTTAATGAAATCTGCTTCCCCCACAGCGTGACTATTCTGATGTCTCTATTCAGAGAGTGCAACCTCTTGGATGATAATGGTTTTAGCAGTGTTCTGTTTTAATGGCTCTTTCCTTGATCTCTCTAATAGTTTGTATTTCTTGTTTGGTATCATTCTCAGCCTTTGGGATCCACTAAAAGCCAGCTGATTTCTCTATTGTTTTCAAACATGCCCTGGGTCATAAACTGCTCTACTATCTGATCCAACTACACCCAGACTTCTCTGAATAAATAGTTTTTGAGGCCAATCTTTAAGGTTTATTCTGACTCAAGGAGTTCTATACTCAGCTATCGATTTCCCTTGTTCTCTCTGGTAAACTAGCTGACCTATGACGTTGCTTGTTGTTACCAGAGAGCTAACAGTCTCCTCTTAGTTGTTTCCCATCAAAATCTCCATGATTTTGAAGGGCACCCTTAGGCTTGATCTTTCTCATACTCTTGTAAAAATCAATTCAGCTCCTTTGAGGAGTGCTTGGAGCTCTATATTTTTATAGAAAGACTTTCCTCTTGGGCAAAATCTATGAGCCATGACTTTAGAATTTGGGGTGGGTGTGACATCCAAGTTTTATGAGTAGGTCACAGGAAGAAGATAGTAGCCTCTACTCTTTTCAGTGTGACTTTCATGACATGGATTTTCTAACCTATATCAAGCTTAAGTAAGAGCAATGAGGAACTTACTGTTCTTGTCCTGCCTTTGATAAGATAGAGCCTCTACTCAACAGGTAGGGCCTGAGTGAAGAAATGGAGCTCCAACTTTTCAGCCATATTTGGAAGAAATTTAGTCTCTGGAACTCACAGATGAAGTGGATGTGAAATGCTGGTGGATTGCCCCTTCATGTGAGAGATCATAGCCCTTGACTGGGAGCTGAGGGGAGAGGGAGCAGTGTTTTTGTCCACTCCCAGCTGGAGCAGAACTTCTATCATTCTGAGATGGAGCTGGGAGCAAGCAAGGAAGCTAGTTAGTCATGGCTCAAGTGCCACACACTCTCACTGCTGTTACTAAGATTTAGTAGATTTTCTTGAATATGTGCTTCTTCATTTGCTGTATTCTCTTAGGAAAATTTCCAGATACTGTAAATGTTTGGGGTTTTTTTTCATAATCTTAACATCATAGTTGTTTCACTTGGAAATGGGTGCAATGAACTCCTGATTTCTCTATTCCAAAAGCAAGAGTCTACTGCTGAGTTTTGAGTTCCTTATATATTCTAGATACTAGTCCTTTACAGGATATGTAGTTTGTGACTATTTTCTCCCAGTCAGTATCTTGACTTTTTATCCTCTTCATGTGGTCTTTTACACAGTAAAATTTTTAATTTGATGCAGTCCCATTTATCAATTTTATCTTTTGTTATGGAAAGTTAATTTTTTAAAATTGAGTTCTTAATAGTTTACATCATTGTGACATTTCAGTTGTACATCATTTCTTGTCTGTCACCACATAAGTGCTCCCCTTTACCCTCCTTCCCCTGGTAACCACTGAGCTGTTTTCTTAGTCCATGTGTTTGTTTATATTCCACATATGAGTGAAATCATATGGTGTTTGTCTTTCTCAGTCTGGCTTATTTTGCTTAGCATAATACCCTCCAGATTCATCCATGTTGTTGCAAATGGGATGATTTTTATCTTTTTTATGGCTCAGTAGTATTCCATTGCATGTGTGCATATATATATACACCACATCTTCTTTATCCAGTCATCGGCCAATGGACACTTGGATTTTTCCCATGTCTTGGCTATTGTGAATAGTGCTGCGGTGAACATAGGGCCAGAGCAATTAGGCAAGGAAAAGAAATAAAATGAATCCAAATTGGAAAGGAAGAAGTGAAACTTTTGTTATTTGCAAATAATATGATTTTATATACAGAAAACCCTAAAGAATCCACCAGAAAGCTGTTAGAAATAATCAACAACTACAGCAATGCAGCAGGGTACAAAATCAATTTAAAAAAATCAGTTGCATTCCTATACTAACAATGAACTAGCAGAGAAAGAAATCAAGAATATAATCCCATTTACAATCGCAACAAAAGGAATAAAATACTTAGGAATAAACTTATCTAAAGAGGTGAAAGACCTGTACACTGAAAACTATAAGACATTATTGAAATAATTTGAAGAAGACATAAAGAAATGGAAACATAGTCCATGTTCATGGGTTGGAAGAATAAACATACTTAGAATGTCCATACTACCTAAAGCAATCTACAGATTCAATGCAATACCAATCAAAATCCCAATGACATTCTTCATAGAAGTAGAGCAAAGAATCCAAAAATTTATATGGAAAAAGAAAAGACCCCAAATAGCCAAAACAATGAGAAAAAAAACAAAGCTGGAGGCATCACAACCCTGACTTCAAAACATACTACAAAGCTATAGTAATCAAGACACCATGGTACCGGCACAAAAACAGACAAACAGATCAATGGATCAGAATTGAAAGTCCAGAAATAAAACCACACATCTGTGGACAGTTAATCTTTGACAAAGGAGCCAAGAACATACAATGGAGAAAGGAAAGTCTCTTCAATAAATGGTGGGAAAACTGGACAGCCACATGCAAAAGAATGAAAGTAGACCATTATCTTGAACTATACACAGAAATTAGCTCTACATGGATCAATTTTACCTTTATTTTTCATGCTTTTGATTTCAAGTCTAAGAAGTCTGCAAAGCCCTGGATCATCAAGATTTTCTTTTAAGTTTTTTTCCTAAGTATTTTATAGATATACATTTTACTAATTAGTCTAAGATCTATTTTTTGGTAATTTCTGTATAAGGTGTGAAGTTTAGTTCAAGGTTCTTTTCTCCTGCCTATAGAAACCCAGTTGTTCCAGCAATATTTGTTGAAAAGACTCTATCTTCCATTGAATTGTTTCTCCGTCTTTGTAATAAAAACCCAAAAACCATTAAGCATATTTGTGAGAGTCTATTTCTTGGTTCTCTATTCTGTTCCAGCGATTTATATTTCTATCCCTCCACTAGTAGCATATCATATTGATTATCGTAGCATTTCTTAACATTGGAAAGAGTGATTCTTTTTTTAAATATTGTTTTAACTATTTTAAAGCTTGTATACATTTTAGAATAACTTGCTTATGTCTACAACAAAATACCTAGCTGTGATTCTGATAAGATATATTACATCTAGAGATCGTTTGGGGATAAGGAGATAATTGACATATTTACTGTGTTAATATTCTAATCATGAATATTGTATCTGTCTTCATTAATTTAAGTCTTTCAATTTTTTCATCAGGATTTTATAAATTTCGTGTATGGATCCTATACATGTTTTGTCCATAATTATTCCTACGTATTTCATTTAGGGGGAGTAATAGTTAGTAGAATGTCTTTATAAATTTTTATTTCCAATTGTTTGTAGTTAATGTATGAAAATTCAATTGATTTTTGCATGTTAATCTTGTGTCACACGACATTTCTTAACTCACTTATTGGTTCTCATAGAGGCTAGCTCAGAAATGTTTTACATTCCCATGATCTTAAATATTACTTTGTTGTAAATTTAGATTTCTTGACTAATAAACCTATATCAGTTCAGGGGGAAAAAAGTAGAATAAAATGTGTGCTTGTATTATATATCATACTAAAACAAGTTTGTCAAACTAGCCTTGTTTACCAAAATTTTACCTTAATTATATGAACTTGGCTTCTTAAAGTTTTTCTGAGTTAGCTTTCATAAGAATTTGTTGTTGTTGTAGAAGTTTGGCATACTTAAAATGTTAGGGTTTTAGTGTTCCTTATTTGGAAGGATTTTAAGAATTTTTTTATGTAAGTAGTATTTTTCTCTATAAGACAATTAGAGCAGAGCTTCCTTAATTTAAGAGACTACATAATCAAGTTTATTAGCACAATTTGAAGATTAGAAAACATTACATAATCACACTATTGCAGGTAAAGTTCTTTCTGAATTATAGACCTATAAACATCTAAATACTTGGGTAGCTTCTAACATCATTTTCACAATTTTAGCTTTAGGTCAAGAGAAGCAACATAAAAGAAATGGAAAAGTTTATTGGTCCAGACGAAAAAGACTTATTTTCCTTCCCAGTGGTCACACAAATCTTAAGTGATTTGAACTAAAAATATGTGGACAAATAGAAACTTACAAAGCAGATTATCTGCTGTAGGCCCCAGAAAAGAGTACAAATCTCTATAATTATTAATAGATTTACAGAGATTACCAGATGTTCATAATATAAAAGTAAATTCCCAGTCACTGCTGGCCACCAATGAGGAGTAACTTATAAACTGTAAATAGATGAAAAAGAAAACATGAAATCAGTAGAGAGAAAAAAAAAAAACTTAGGCAATAGAGAGTCAGAAAATTTATAATTTTATTGCCGTTTGAGATACACGTCTGATAGCTAGGAAAAGATATGCCTGTGCTAAAGCCACCGATGAGATACATTTTTTGGTAACAGTTTACCTGAGTTTACCTGGCTCTGTCAGGTGAATCTGTTGGCCATTGCAGTGGATAACCTTCAAAAGTATTACAGGATAATTTTTTAAGAGAGGCAAAATTGTGATCCACATAAAATAAACATGTGAAAAATATGTTATTTAACTCACTAATAATGAGAGAACCAGTAAGATATTATAACTGGGTCAAAGAAGAAGAGGTCAAAGTGCAACACATAAATACAAAGATAATGAATGCTCAAATAAATTTGCAAATAATTGCAAAATGGGTCAAAAATCAAGTGTTCCACTGGACATAACTAATACAATGTACGTAGTCGATGTAACGTCATTATTTTTTATTCACTTAAAAATATTAAATTACCTTTAATATTAACTTAATTTTTATTATTGCTGGATAACAATGTTGCTTTTAACAATGCAGGCTAATTAACTATTTGCTCCTAAACCTTTACCCAAACGGGTTGACTAAGTTTAAAAGTAACCTCTGATATATCTCATGGTGGATCCAATGTTGATTGATTCTTATGATCCTTGCTTCTAGGACTTACAGAATCTTAATTATAGTTTTACTTTACTCTTGACAAAAGAAAACAACTACAAAACATCTTGTAAAGAAGCATCTAGCTTCTGCTTAAACTGCTCCTTGACAGACACTTCACTGTTGGTTTAGATAAGACCAAGGTTTTGTTTTCCCCTAAAGCTTTTGTTGGTTTGGAAATGCCACGTTTGTTTTGGCTTGAATCCTTGGTCTTAAATTCACAATATTGTGGACCATACCTACCAAGATACTGAGGTAAGCATGGAAGTGAAGTATTTTTGATAATGACTTACTCAAACATAAATGTTCTAGAATTCCCCTTCTCTTGGCATCGAGAAATAATGTTTCATAATTCCTGTATTCTTCCATTGTATTGAGTGCAACTTTTGACTAAAAATTCAAATAAGGGTGCATAAGTCTCAGATTATACATTTCAAAGCTAAAACATTCAAATTTAGCTTCTATTATGTATGACAAAGATTCTAGTCATTGTGAAATATACAATAATGTGCTTATTTTTATCCATTAGGAAGCATCATTAGTAATATTAAAACATATAAGCATGCAGAACACAGATTTATATTGTTTGAATTTACTATTTTGACAAATTCTGAAAAGTAAAATATTTATTAGGTCATTTTCACTGTAAAAGTATATCTTCTATATAATGCTATGGTACCTACTAAGTAAAAATAGGGGCTATATATATTTGGTTGTCACAAATCAATAATCACAGCTACTTGTCAGCTCACTAAATGTCTTTATTCAAGATAGCCTTTGGCAGAACTTGCTAATGGACTCACACTCAATAGGATCATACAGAAGTGAAGTGACAAGAAAAAATCATAAATGGACTTGTAAATGGATACTAGATAATGCTTAAATATACTTGGAGTTTTATTGTTGAACTTTATATATTAAGCTAACCTCTTTTTAACAGACACAATAAGGTAGGTTTAGATGGCATTGGTAGTATTTTACTTGAAGTTAATCAACCAACACAGAAGCAAAATAAACAAATTAAAAAAATGATGAGAAAAGTACAGGGAGAAAAAAGCATTTTATGTTCTATGCTTAGAAAGAGAGAAAAAATGCAAAAGTGGAGCAAAGTTTATTTCTATTAGTGAAACAAATAAATGACCAGATGGAGATTTCTCAATATCTTCTGATTGAAAGGAAGACATAAAAGGGAAAGTTTTGAGCAGTTTTGGCTGGCAATTGCTGTAGCCCTCCCTCTGGATCAGTACCGTGTGCGTAGATGAAAAACCTATCTTCTCTCTTAAGAGAGAAAAAGGTGGACCACGTGTCTAGTACTCCCAGCTTTTCTGGGGACTTCCCAAAGGACTGGCTTCTGTCTTGTCTGTCTTTGAGTGATGACAAGACCCAGCAAACTCTTGCTACTTAAGGGCCAGTGACAACAAAGATGGCAGTTTGGGCTTACAGTCAACATAGCCACTACCCTGGCTCAGCATAAAGCAAGTAGACAAAAAACTCCACCTGCCAGCTTCTCCCTGGGAAGGAAAAGAGCTGGACCACATAACTAATACCCCAACTTTTCTAGGGACTGCCCAAATGACTGGCTTCTGTCTTGCCTGTCTCACAGCACTAATGAGAGCCAACATACTCTATCCACATGGGGGCCAGTGAGAACAAAGAAGGCAGTTTGAACTAGCAGCCACACTAACACTTCCCTCTGACTCAGTACAGAGTGAGTAGGTGAAAAACTCCAGCCCCCAGCTTCTCCCTAGAGAGAAAAATAGTTGGACAGAACATCTGATGATCCACCATTTCTGTGGGCTGCCTAAGGAATTGGCTTAAGTCTCACTTGTCTCAGAGTACTGATGAGACCTGGCATGCTCTAGATTCCCAGGAGCTGCTAAGAACAAAAGAAGTAGGGTGGACTATTTTGAAGATTGGAGAGGCCCATAAAATCTCTTATCAGGCTGATTGGTGAGAGCTTTCTGTACAAGGCCCGTCCCTGAAGACTAAGAGAAGTAGCTATTTTATCTAATGTGCAGATAATAGCACAAAAAGTCACGGAAAATGAAGACAAAGGGAAATATGTCCCAAACAAAGGAACAAAATAAATCTTCAGAAAACAGCCCTAATGAATTAGAGATACATGATTTACCTACAGAGAATTCAAAACAGCTATCAAAAAGATGCTCAAAATGTCAAGAATGCAATGCATGAACAAAGTAAAAATTTTAACAGAGAGATAGAAAATATAAAAAAGTAATGAACAGGGCCAGCCCTGTTGGCCTGGTGGTTAAGTTAGGTGTGCTCTGCTTTGCAGCCTGGCTTTGGTTCCTGGGCATGGGCCTACACCACTCATCCATTAGCAGCCATTCCGTGGTGGCAGCTCACATAAAAGGAAAAACAAGAGGAAGAATGGCAACAGATGTTAGCTCAGGGCAAATCCTCCTCAGTACAAAAAAGAAAAAGTCACGAACAGAAATCATGGAGCTGAAGAATACAACAACTGAACTAAAAGATTCACTAGAGAGGTTCAACAGGAGACTAGATCAAGAATATGAAAGGATCAGAAAATTCAAAGACAGGTCATTAGAAATTATCCATTCAGAGTAACAACAGCAGCAACAACAAAAAAAGCAAGAAAAAGAGTGAAGAGTGAAGAAAGCTTAAGGGATTTACAGGAAACCATCAAGAGGACCAATAAACACATTATGGTAGTCACAAAAGGAAAGGAGAAAGAGAAAGAAGGAGAAAGCTTATTCACATAAATAATGGCTAAAAACTTCCAAAATCTAGGCAGGGAAATGGGATTCCAGATTCAAGAGGTACAGTGCACCCCAACTTAGATGAACCTCAATAAATCCACACCAAGACACAATCTAATCAAATTGTCAAAAGTCTAGACAAAGAGAAAATTTGAAAGCAACAAGAGAAAAATGACTTTTTATGTGTAAGGGAATCTCCATAAAACTATCACTGGATTTTTCAGCAGAAACCTTGTAGGCCAGAAGGGAGTGGGATGACGTTCAAAATGCTGAAAGAAAGAGGCTGCCAACCATGAATGCTATACTTGGCAAAAATTCCCTTCAAAAATGAAACAGAGATAAAGACTTTCCCAGACAGACAAAAGCTGAGTGAGTTCATCACCACTAGACCTGCCTTACAAAGAAGGCTAAAGAGAGTTCTCCAAGTTGAAAGGAAAAGATGGTAAATAGCAACACAAAAGCATATGAAAGTATCTGCTTGTAAAAGTAAATATAGGGACAAATACAGAATACTGTTATACTTTAATAGTCGTTAAAACACTATTAATGCTAGTAGAAATGTCAAAAGACAAGAGTATTACAAATAACTATAGATATAAAATATATGTTAATCGAAACACAATATAAAAGATGTAAATTATGACATCAATTACTTAAAGTGTATGAGGAGATGTATAAATGTAGAATTTTTGTATGCACTTGAAGTTAAATTATCAGCTTAAAATAGATTATTACATCTATGAGATGTTTTATGTAAGACTCATAGTAACCACAGAGAAAATATGCATAGAAGATATGCAAAAGAAAAAGAGAAAGATATTAAAGCATATCAATACAATAAATTGAGGAAACACAAAGACAGCAAGAGAGGAAAAGAGAGACAGAGGAACTACAAAATAGAAAAGAAAAAAATGAAAATAGTAAGTCCTTTGTCAATAATTACTTTAAATGTAAATGGGCTAAATTCCTTAGTCAAAAGATATAGGGGCCGGCCTGGTGGTATAGAAGTTTAGATTGTGTGCTCCACCTCAGCAACCTGGGGTTCAAAGGTTTGCATCCTGGGTGGGGACATAGCACTGCTCATAAAGCTACTCTGTAGCAGCATCCCATGTAAAGTACAGGAATATTGGCACAGATGTTAGCTCAGTGACAATCTTACTCAAGTAAAAAGAGGAAGATTGGCAACAGATGTTAGCTCAGGGTCAATCTTCCTCCCACACACGTGTACACACAAATGCAAGATATAGAGTGCCTAAATGGATAAAAACAAATCCAACTATATGCTGTCTATAAGAGGGTCACTTTAGATTTAAGGACATAGAAAGGCTGAAAGT